>NW_011494639.1:1988090-1991067 GCF_000754665.1 Bison bison bison | reverse complement strand
GAAAATTTCATAGCTTGGGGGAGTGGGGGAGCAAGGCGGGAAGACCACGGATGGAAAAGTTCTTCCTAAAGGCTGCACAACCTTCTGGTGGGCTCTGCCCCGGATCGTGACCCTTTCTGAGCTTCTGGGAATGGGCTGGTGGCATCCAGCATGGCTACTTATGAGATTCTGGTGAGAGATCCTCAGGCTGTGAGCCTGGGAGGCAGGCATGCTTCACATACTTCTTCCATGGAACATTGCTGTCCTTCTCTCCTTCCCAGGCTCCATCTGGTCACCGGGGGCGGTGGGGGGGGGGGCAGTATTAGCCCCAGACAGAACTCGAAGGCGGAGGAAGCTTATTCTCACCATTGTCGTCACCACATCCCATAGGGATCCAGTCACCTCCTGACCCCACCCTGCCCTGGGCCCTCTCTCCCTGGACCCTCATTCCTGTCTGCCCTGATCTGCATGGCTTCCTTAGCTGAAGTTTTCTACTTTGAGTTATAGCCACTTAAGACTCTGCTCCGAGGTGCTTAAAAAAAAAAAAAGAATCAGCAGGGCTAATTGCTTCAGAGTGTCACCCCATCTAATCGGATGTCCCAAAATCTCAGGGGCACCACGGTAGAATCCAGAGGCATTCAACGCAATCCAAATGTATATCTCCCAAACCAACAGTAGCTTTCTAAGCTGGACGTGAGTAAACTGGGGGAGATGGACACAGGGAAGGGGAGGATCTTTGAGCAGCAGGTCTGCCGCCTAAACCCACGGATGATGGCTCTCAACTCTGTCTTTGTGAAGCACCTTCTTCCCCAGGGTCTCACCTGAGGCCTCTGAGCAAGGATGTGTGCGTGCCTCTGGGGCATGTTGAGCAGGCCTCAGAGCCCTCCTGCGGGGCAGGTGTGGCTCTTTCACAGACCCCAGAGGGATCAGCCCACCTGAGACAGTCTCTGGGGTTTCCCACTCCTTGAGAGCATGACTCAGAAAGGGCAGTGGGTCTTAAGAGGGAGGTTATCAGTTGGCTCATCTTTCATAAGAATGTACTCTCTGTCTCCAGGCTGGGGCACACAGAACCAGAGGAATATATACATTGTTTGGCCATAAAGGGGCTAAAAGACCAAAGCTGGGACAGTTTCTGGCCCAGGCCCCACAGTTTCCTGGACTAAATTGCACTTCTCATCATCCCCTGGACTGAGAAGTGCACTGGAAAGAGGTCAGGTTCCGGCTCCAGTCTTGGCGTGGCACCAGTGAGCTGTGCAGCCCTAGGCAGAGTTCTGTACATCTCTGGGCTTTCGCCTTTTCCTTAGTAGAAACAGGAAAATGAACTAGATTGGGGTTCCTTGACTTTTTTGTTTTAAGAATATTCGTCCCAGGAGACTCTGCAACCAAAGTGGATTTGCTATCCGCCCCTTCTTGGAGAGTCAAGATCCATGTTAGCTTATTAAAGGCTCTGAGAGTTTTAAAGACACCTGCTTCATGTTCTGTAAGCTGGCATCTCCCAACTTTACTAGATTGTAATTGTAAATTCTTTCCTTATGCAACTCCTACGAGCATCCAGAAGATCTAGGCTTGCTCAGAGCCTGCTGGGGAAAATGGGGACTGGGCCAGCTCTGATGCTCTGCGATTGCATACTTGAGCAATATATGACATTTCCAGCAGCGTGCTGTCATCACTCACAGCCCTGCTCTCCTCTCGGTGCGCGGGCACGTGGCCGGGCCTTGTGCGTGCTGTCAGAACCTATCTCCAACCATGGGCTGCAGCTCAAGTGGCTGGTCTGCTTGCCCGGGCCTGGGCCCTGGACCCGAAAGACCCCTGGACACTTCTTGATGGACAGACTCTCCCAGGAACACCAGCTGCCTCCCCAGCCTTCTCCCTAATCTGGCGCCTCCAAACCCATCTCTGCACGCCAGCTTCTATCCCCCCCCCAGGTCACTGAGGAAGGTTGTTTTTCAATTGCCTCCTGCAGTTTACTTCACTCTCAAACCCACATTTAGGTTTAATCAAACCCTGCTGCACTGACAAGCCAGAATTCACAAGCTGCTTAAGGTTTATTGTGTGACTCTTGCAGAGGAAATAAAGAGGAAATAAGGGGTTTGGGTTGGTGGCTGAGGGGTCGACACATGAGTCACTGGAGAGAGCTGGGCGTGTTCCTTACTCTTCGTGTGTTCGGTTTCCTCCTCTGCTGGATGGGACTAATAATCCCTGCTGTCTCCATTTCCCAGAATTCCTGTGGGTGTCCAATACATCAATGGGCACAAAAGCATGCTGCAGCCTCTCAAGCCGTGAGCCCACTTTACAGGCACGGGGATGAATTGCTGGGGGTAGGAGGAGAGGGGAAACAATTGAAATAGGGGTGAGCGCACAGCAGGAGACATGAGTCTGCTGTTTCCCCAGCGGATCTCAGCTCCCACGTGCCTCTCAACTGTGACCCCTTCTCACTGTGATTCTAAAGTGCTTGAGGGCACATAACGCTTCATACATCATGGTCCTGAAATGCAGACCAACGATTTTATCTGCTGCTCTCCCAAAAAGGGATCTACTGGAGCACAGAGGAAACCCTGCCCGAGCTGGGTTTCTCCGTGGGCTGATCTCCATCGGGGCTTCTAGTTCTAAGCAGCGCTCAAGGGTCTCATTATTTTTTAATTAATTAATTACTTTTGATTGGCGGATAATTACTTTACAATATTGTGATGGTTTTTGCCATACATAACCAACATGAATCAGTGACAGGTATACATGTGTGCCCCCCATCCTGGAGCCCCCGTCCCACCTCCCTCCCCACCCCATCCCTCTGGGTTGTCCCAGAGCACCGGCTTTGGGTGGCCTGCTTCATGCACCAAACTTGCACTGGTCATCTATTTTGCATACGGTAATATACAAGTTTCAATGCTATTCTCTCACATCATCCCACCTAGGCTTAACTGTGTGTCTGCCACACTTTGCCTTTAAGACCCATTTCCACACGGGAGGTGGGGGAAGTGGGGGGTGGGAGCTGAGTCTC
>NW_011494639.1:1970849-1987848 GCF_000754665.1 Bison bison bison | reverse complement strand
CCCCCCAACCCCATCGCTAGCTCGCTTTCACGCAGGCGGCTGCCCAGCCCCAGCCCCCTCGCCCTTGACCACTCGTTTGTAGAGCTCAAAGCCTGTTTGCAGACAGCCGCCCTCCCTCATTCATGCTGCAGCTCATTCACTCTGCTGCCTCTGGCAGGCTGCGGCTGGGCCCCAAGGCTTATTTATTTCTGGCCGCGTGTCTGTGTGTGAATGGGGGACAGGGAGTCAGGGAGGCACTGTCCTCCTAGAGGGGGATTCATCTCAGTCGCCACCGCCAGGAATTGCACCCAGACCCTCAGGTTTTCGCTGCTGCAGACTGAATCCCTGGGTGGGTGATGCCTGTGCTGGGCGCTTTACCTGCATTATCTTGTTTAATGTCTCTCAAGGTAGGGATCGTTAACCCTGTTTTGTAGTGGAGGTACTGACAGGTGGAGATATTAAGAAAAATGACCTAAATCTAACACAGGAAGGGACAGAGCAGGGCACAAGCCCCAGCCCTTCAGACCCCCACAGCAGTCTCCCTGTCCAACCCCCACCCCTCCCCACATGGAACCTGTTGCCTCTTTCCTGGAGGTGGTTGTCCGAATTTCACTTACCTCCAACCTCATCCTCAGGGTGCTCTCCTATAATCCCACCACCAGACTGATTGCCCCTGGAACATGTAGCTGGCTCCCGTTATCTGGGAAGCCTGGATCTCTCAGCTTTCTCAAATTCACGCCGAGGCTGGACATCTATCTAATGCCTAAGTGACTCCTGGCTCCAGCTCAAACCTTTTCTCACTCTAACCTTGAGCTTCTTTCCCAAAGTTTTGCCCTCTCTTTCTAAAGAGTGCTCTTAATACACATACAAACACTCACACCCACACCACAGCTGTCTGTAGTGTAGTATCACGGAAAGGTCTCTGATTATATCAGAAGATCTGGGTGCAAATGCCGCTGTCATCAAATGGATACGACCATATCCAGCTTTGCCTGGTGGAGCCTCAGAGGAAATGCGATTCGCCCCACCAACCCTATGGGCTTGTCTTAAAGATGATTAATTAAAAGCACATTACTCACTGTCAAGTGTGGTCCCCATATCAGGTATTACTAAGCACTTTGTGCTATGGCCTGTGGGGTCTTGTCTTTGGTCCTAGATAAAGCTTCAGCCAAGTAGGACTGCCCGGGGTCGGACTGTCTCCAGCCTCTGATATGAGAAAGATGGTCTCCTTACCCAAGAGGGAACCCTCTTGACTCCCATGACCCTTCTCAGAGATTTTCCTCTTCATCGGTTGATCTGATTCCAGAACAAGCAGCTGGCCAGCCATGCAGTGCCGCCAGGGCAGCGGTGAGAGAGCCCCGACAACTGCCTCCGGGAGCTTCAGGGTTAATGTTCGTGCGTCAAAGTTACGTGGAGAGAAGGGGCCCCAGTGCGGATGGGGGTGGTGGTGGTGAGTCCAGACCTCCTGTGACCATCCTGACTTGAGAACTGAACTAGGGAAGTTGAAAGACGGAAGGGGAGACAGAGGCGCCCCCGGGGAAGGCGAGGGAGGAGCCGCGTGACTGACAGCGGTGCCTCCGCTGGGTTCTGCATCCTAACGCAGCCGGGACTGGCCAGGAGGGACTGAGGCTGGTCTGCCTTCCTTGGGTCTGTGGAGCCACAGGCTGTTTACTAACCTCCTTTCCCCACCTCCCCGCCCCCGCTCTCCTAATCCTCACAACAACCGAACAGGTAGGGAGGACCAGAACAGGGCATTTGACAGATGGGTCAGAGGTTAAGAGATGCAGGCAGAGCAGGAGGGAGGGAGGTGAGGATGCTGGCGGTCCTGACACCCTGCACACGGACGGCCCCTCCAGGCACAGAGCCGACAGGGCTGCCCCTGGAACGCAGGCGGGCATGGCAGGCGAGGCACATACGAATATTTTGCTCCCCTTTCTCTGCCCAGAAGGGCAGAAGGTTCCCACTCAAACCAGCCCTGAAGTTATGGCCAGATGTCTGCCCCCTCACCAGAGATTCCCTCCCAGACCTCCATTCAGACTTATCTTCCCAGGCAGCTACAACTTCCTTCTGACACCTCCAGAGTAGGCAAGACAGGACCTGGGGCTGAAATAAACACCCAAGTTGTTTCCAAGAGTGGCTGTTGAAACCCACTCTCTTGGTGCCAGCAGCCTCCGGCTAAGCGAAGAAGGCTCCCCGGACCAAATAAAGAAGCAGGTTCATCTTACCCAGGGACTCCAAGAGAATGGTCCTCGTGGTCCTCCTACTCCAGCTCCTACAGGTCTGGGAGGCTTAGCCGGCTCCAGCTCTTCAACAATACACCGAATTAAAGGGGAGGAATGCAGAGATTTTCTTTCCCAGGACGGTAACCAAGCAGTCTTAAAGGGGAGGAAAAGGAGCTAGAGAGGCTTGCATGTCTCCTTCGTTTCCTCTGCCTTTCCTTCCCTCTGAACAGATCCAGAAAAAATCCTTTTGCTCAGGGCCCCTTTTATGCTGTGTGTGTGATTGTGTTTGCGTTGACATGTGTGATGCAGAGAGGGGAGGAATCAAAGGCAAAACAAAATGACAAAGATTGCCATCGGCCTGAATGCGGTGGTAACAGAAAATCAGAGACTGCTTGTCTCAGTCTCCCTCTTAACCACTCCGTAGCTGGTATATGTTGTCTCAGATACCTTCCTGAGCAATAGGACACCTATATTGGCTGAAGGTAGAGACAGTAGAGCCCCCTGGGTCTTACAGAACGGGAGGAGAAGCACTTGGGTGTCCCGCAGGGGGACACAGTGCTGGACGGCTTCACCCGGTATTGGTGGTAGGTCCCCTGTTTTTAGAAGTAAAGCATTCCGATCCCTAAGTCTGCCATCCTCTTTTCAGTCCTAACCTGTTGGCCCCCAAGGAGACCATTCCCCTCCTTCCGGAAACTCTAGGCTCTTAAATTGTGCCTTTGCAGTTTTTATCACTTGGGTTTTTTGAATAAACACCACATTCCTATGGGTCAGCAATCAGGATTCTATTGAAAGCCATACAGAAAGGCGTCTCACCCCGTGCACTCCACACCCACCCCTTGCCCCTACCTGCCCTCTACAAGTGGTCGCTTTTACCAGTTTCTCCTGTGTCTCTCCAGCGTTTCATGCAGATACAAACAAAAGAATATATATATCCCCTGCCCCCCTTTCTTATGTAAAAGGGGACATCTATTTTCATCTCCACAACCTTAATTCCGGTCCCCCTTCTCTCTTGGGTACTGTTGTAATAACCTAGATTCTAATTGGTCCCTGGGTGAAGTAGTCCATTGGGATAGTTAAAAGAGGCTCTGGAGAAGGCTTCTAGGTTGGATGCCTGGGTTGTCTATTAACTGGGTGTGTGACCTTGGACAAGTGGCTTAACCTCTCTGTGCCTCAGTTTTCTCATCTGGTCAATGGGATGATCACTGAACTTGTCTCACGCGTTAGTTGAGTGGAGCAAGACAGAAGGCTGAGAATGATGACTGGCACTTGGTAGGTTGTCGGTAAGTGTGAGCTGCTATTATTCTCTCTCCAACTTTAATTTTTGGTAGAATGATCACCTCAAAAATATCCATTCCCTACAGAATAAAATACAAACGCCTCATCCCGTCATGGCAGGCATTACAGGATCTGTCACGATACTACCCCGCACCCCACCCCGTGTGCCCCTGTCCACCCAGCTGATGCTCCAGCCACATCATAGAAGACACTGATTTCTAACATGCCACTGATTTCCAGAGCTCCTAACCTTTGCTTCTGCAGCTCTGTCAGGGTAGAATGGCCCTTCTTCATTCTCTGCCTATGGAAATGCTATAGATTTTAAAAGCTCACATCAAATACCATCTCCTCCATGAAACCTTCTATTATTTCCTCACCTCTTGAGAAATAATCACTCCCTCCTCTGTGCTGGTTCCCAAAACTTTTCATCTACCGCTCTCTCTCTTACTCTTTTTCTGCCTTGAATTCTAATCTGTGTTTCCACTGCTGTCTCCCTTCTGGGACTGACAGTTTTTGCTGCTGCTAAGTCACTCCAGTCGTGTCCGACTCTGTGTGACCCCCTAGACGGCAGCCCACCAGGCTCATCTGTCCCTGGGATTGTCCAGGCAAGAATACTGGAGTGGGTTGCCATTTCCTTCTCCAGTAGAGAGTTCTTAGCAGAGTGATTTTGCCTCTCTTCCCGCCGTCTTGACCTCCTTTCCCTAACCCTCCTGTGTCTCGCACAGGGTGGGCACTCAGCCAGTGTTTAGTGATGAACCAGATAGGTCCTACCAGAAGTAGAAATGCCTTTGAGAGTCAAATAAATAAGATAGAACTTCTCATGGCAGGTATACTAGTCAGTACTCAATAAATGCTAACTCATCAGTATTGGTCACGAGAATAACAGCATATTATTGCTATGGGTCTAGCTTCCGCTTAGTGCTTAGGTTCTCTGCATATAGCATCATTGATGGCAGCTCTCCTTTTCCTGCTTGGACACTGGAACCAGGGAGTTTATCACTGTATGAGATTGTCCGGTAAGTTCCATGGGCACCAAAGATGTCAGCAGCTCTGTAGGAAGCTGAATTCTGCCCCTCTGAAGTCTCCCCCAGCGTGCATATACATACCCTCACTCCTTAACTACTTATCAAGCGCTGACTCTGTACTAGGGATTGAAGATGGAAGTCGGACTCAGAATCCACACTCACAGAGCTTCTACCGTCCAAACAGAAGCCAGTCAGTTCTGTACTTTGTAACGCAGAATGTGTTGCTCTGTGGTGAAGAGTACTTTGCATTCTGATACCACTTTGCATCCTGATACCACTTTGCATCGGGCAAGGACCTGTCTGTGAGCATCCACTGGCCTCCTCCTGCCAATTCTCTCCCATCTCCCTGCACACTGCTGGTGCTGGCGAGCCACAGCGCTGGGACTGAGTTCTCAGCTGTGCAAACGCAAGTAGGTTCAGCAGGTGTTAGACTGCGTGGGGGCACAGTGTCACCTCTTTATGCCGAGTTCAGAAGGCAGGTACTGACTGGGTCACACGCCAGACATCAGAGGTCAGAGCAGGCACAGAGCATCCACTGCTCTGGTACTGACAGAGGTGACTAGAAAATGTTTCCCAAGGAGGTGGAAGAGAGCTTTGGGTCTGATAACACATGCACACCTATGCACACACACACATGTGCACATACACATCCATGCTTACAGTTAGACCCCCTTCAGATTCTTGTAATGGCCTTATCACTGTTTCCCCCAATCAGCAATTCAACAAAATGTTTATTAAGCATAAACTAAAACACAGACAACAATTAGAGACAAAGCAACAGCAGCGAGGGTGCTATTAACTCCCAATTGTCACCAGAGATGCGGCCATGGGGAGCCAGCTGTGGGCTCGAGATGTCAGGACAGGTTTCATGGAAAAGTTTCATGGGAGTCAGCCTGGGCCTTAAGGACGAGTAGGCCCAGATCTGGGAGCTGTGGTGGGGGGGAAGGGATTAGGAAAACACAGAGCTTGGAACATACAAGACGCGTGCTGGAGATGACAGCCTGCGGTGCAGCGGGAGATTAGATTGGCCGGGCAGGGTGTTGAAACAGCGGGGGCTTTGGGCTTGCCCACCAAGGCAGCAGAGCGTCGCTGCAGGTTCAGAAGCGAGGGTACTGATGGGAACCCAGCGGCGAGGTGTTTGATGCTGGGAGGGATGAGAGCCTGGAAAGCCAGCAGAGAAACTGTGTGGTCACCAAGACCTGAGGCAATGGGGGCCAGAAGAAGGAGCGGGAGTGGGGAGGAGGAGGAATTGGCCTGAAGGGGGCGCCCTTGTCAGTCAGAGAGTGTCCTCTCGCCCCGCAATAGCTGGTGGGTCTGAGCTTATCAAGCAGTTAAGTTCACAGTGACGTTGGCAAAAGCAGAAGCGGTCAGGTGTATCCCCAGGTCCTCACCTCTGCTGCTTCCACGTGGCCACACTTATCCCTCAAATGAACAAAGGGGTTTTCCTGAGGTTAGGGTCAGGAGGAGAAAGGGGAGGTGCACTCGTGAGGACAGAGCAGTCCTTTGCCTGTCAAACAGCAGAGTCCTGCCTCCCCTTGGTCTGTGCTGTCTTTTATATTTTTTATGCTAAAATGGCTATTTTTAATTTTTGCTTAAAGAGTTAACATGCACCGCACCAACTCTGTTACTAAATTGCCTCAAATCACAAAATGAATTTACTATTGTAGGTAGAGGAATCATACGGCAAATAAAGGAAAAAGATAAATTCAAAAAGAGGAAATAACAGTAAAGGTCAAGAAATGAGATAGTGGGGGCCGTTCGTTGCTATTTGCCTTTTACATTTAATTATATCTCAGATTGCGCTTTCTGGAAAACAAATGACAAGACATGATGAGGTGCCAGGGTGGAAAAGGGAAGGGAAAACAACCTCCATCCATTCATTCATGAAGCGAATATTTGCGAGCTCCTCCTCAATCCTGGGCGATTAAGCTAAGCTCTGAGCATACAGTGATAAACGCAATAGGCACAGCCTCCCCTAATGAATTCCGTGAATTCCGTGTTCCAGCAGTAATGTCAGATATGGACAATTACAATTGTGATAAGTACTAAGAACAGTTTAGGGCATTAAGAAAGTGTATGTTAGGGGGATCTTACGGGCCCCGAGGAAGGGACTTTGAAACTGGAGTCAGAAGAAAGAAGAATGAGCTAAAAGAAAAGAACAGCCTGTGTCAAGGCCCTGGGGCGGGAAGGAGCCATACCTATTGGAAAAGCAGAGAAGTACATTGTGGCTGGGCTGGGGGAGCAGGAAGGAGAGGAGCCCCAATTGCTGCTGGTGGAGGGGAAAAGGAGGAAATTGTGTGAGATCTTCAAAGTATGATGGGAAGGATAATGAGCAGGGTGGGGCTGCCAAGGAACAAATCCCACTGACGTCATAACACATTCCCACTGAAGTTGGTTAATAGAGACCAGAACGAGCTCAAGGAGTGGGTATGAGGGGTGGGGGCATGTAGGGAGGGAATGGAAATGATAGGACAGCAGAGACAGGTTGGCACACAGGTGCGAATCAGTATGATACCTGCTGCTTTAGTATTTATGTTTTAAAGATAAGACGCCAGATTTCTAGTGCTTCCAGGAACAGGCATGGGCTGCATTGCTCCTGCAGCCTGTGGTGTGCTCATTTTTTTCAATTTGAGGTGGGCTTATAAAAAGTCTCCTCATCTAAACACCTTTCTTTGGGTCCACAGGCGAAAGGGACCACCCTCTCTGTTCTCCCAAAGCCCATCTCTGCAGGGGCATCCAGCTTGCTCCATCTGATACGTGTCAAGTTTGGCCCGTAAGTGACAAGTTCTCTAGGGGTTAGGAGCCTTGCCTCAGTGACCTCTAGAATGACCCTACTGCCTGGCAGAGAGCCGGTTCCACAAAGGTCTGCAAAATTAAAGCACTGAGTAAAACCTAATAGGAGAGTTTTCTGGTGTGTCCTGAGTTTGACCCCATTAATGATGGAGTTCAGCGCATTAGTAACAGGCTGCCATGAGCTGCCTTGAGCACATGCAGAATCCAAAAGAAGATGCCAAACAGTTCTCTTCTGTTTTGTTGCATCTTGCAATTTCTTTAGGGTCCACAGAACTGGGTGTTGGGTGGCTTATTCAGTCAGCATCTCTGGCTACTTCCCCATTCCCCACTCCATTTCTGTATCCATAGCTGGTGGAATCGATCATGACTCTCCAAGGTCACCAGTGTGACCTTGAAAGACAGTAGGGGGCGGGTTGAGGGTAGTGGATAGGCAGTTATGCGTATCAGTTGCCTGATTCAAAGTTTTGTTAAGGCTGCTTACAAAGCACCCTATTGTGCAATTTGATTTTAATCTCCTTTTTCTGTTTCTTCTTAACCCTGCAGGGGATGGACAAATAGACTGGCGTATAAAAATTATGATGGTGAAAATTTCACGGAAGAATTCAGCCCACATCACCACATTTACAAACAGAGATGCCCTAGACTGGGGATTAGGTGACCAAACATTTGTCCCCAAAGCATTTTTTCTTCTTTTTTTTTTTTCTATCTAAGCAAGCTGGGATTAGTGGAAATTTCAAGGATCTTCCTGTTCTGCTCTGTGAAATTGGGCTAACAGTGTCAGTCTGCCCCATGAGTCTCAGGGTCAAATGACATGAAACGATGTGTGTGAATATGAAAAGTAATGCTGTGTCTATTTCCGGTCGAAACAATGTGTCCGACGCCAGGTCCCCTGCCTTGGGCAGAGTTTCAGTACAGCAGGGTTGCTCTTGGCTTCTCCAGAGGAAGGTGGGGTAGCTGGGCCCCTCTGTCCCAGAGCGAGCCGCCACTGCCCTCTAGTGGCAGCCTTCTGCCCAGACGTGGTGTCCGCCCTCTAGCTGACGGGGAGAGCAGACCTCTTTCCTGGTAGGACTGTTTCTGACCCATCCTTCGTCAATAAATCCTCACCTCAAATTCTCCATATGTGTGCTCTGGGTGGGTGAGCCCTGATCTTTTCCTTGCTATTCTAGAAACTGACGAGTATGTGTCCGGAGTCTGCTATGGGGGTGGGCAGTGTCAGGGGTCTGCTATGGGGGTGGGGTGTGTCAGGGGTCTACCATGGGGGTGGGCTGTGTCAGGGGTCTTCTATGGGGATGGTTGTGTCAGGGGTCTGCTGTGGGGGGTGGGCTGTGCCAGGCATGGAGATGATTCCCCCTCCCCCCCTGCCCATGTTCTGTCTCTCTGAGGAGTGGATGATCTCACACCAGTCATCTGCAGGATGTCAACCTGCTGGAAACTTTCCAGGGGTGATAACTGAGCCTCCCGCCATGTCCCCTGGCCCCCCGACCTGGAAAGGACCCGACAGGACCAAAGAGACGACCTGCTGATCGTCTCCATCCCCATGGTGCCCAGCACAGAGGCGCTCTGGAAGGACCCACCTGTTGAGGAATTTGTCTGCTGAATGCATAAGTTCACCTCCAGGAGTGCCTTCCTGGATACACCCTGAAATTCTCTAACATGTGTACATCTCCTTGAGCATCAGAGTGAGGAGGCTAGGCGTCAGACGGGAGAGCAGACTTGAGACTGCCTTTTAAGTGTCTGATTATGAGTGGCATGGTCCCAGGCACGTTTGTTAACCTTTCTGTTTCTCTCATGCAAAATGCACCTAAGGGAATCACCTTCCTCGGCTAGAGGGTCCTAAGAATTAAATGAGACAATGTACATGAACTCCCTGGGAAAGGATCTGCACTCAGGATGTGGACCCTTTGGGGGTGTGAGTAAGAGAGAGAGACAGGGCAGGGACCCCCACAGAGAGGAGGGCAGCTCAGAGGCTGGGCGGACGGGGAAGTTGCCATGTCCTCGTAGATGGTAGGTGTGACCACGTGAGTGTGCTTTGTAGATGGTAGGACCTAAGAGCTGGACAGCGTTCTGGGGACACACCCACCCCCAGCGCCCACCGCAAAAGTCGCCACAGAAAAGCTCGCCTTCCGTGGCCCTCTGTCCACCCCGGCCGAGGGTAGCTGAGCCCCTTTGTTCTCCCTGCATCCAAAGTTTCAGAGAGGGAGGTGCTCCCAAGGCTGCTGGCAGCATCACCCTCCAAATGTTCTCATCTCCCATTGTTCCTGAGATAGAACACTTAAATAATAGAGCTGATGATAAATAGAAATCAGCAGAAATTGTTTAGTCCTGAGGAAGAAAGCCATTGGTTGATTCAGATGCCGGATCTCTTGTCCGACTGTTCCCAGTGCTGTGGTCCAAATCTGACCTTGGGAGATGCGCTGAAGCATCTTGTGGAAGGAGAGGCTGCAGGCAGGAGGCCGCCAGGGCTAGGTCTGCGGGCTGAGAGCAACGGCCGGCCTTGTCTCTGTCTCCGGGCCCCGCTCTGGGAACAGACACGATACACTCCATGTCCAAGGCTAGTTTCTGTACCTCGGGCTGGAGGCGAGTCTGCACGCGGGGCGGGGGTGGGGGGAGCGGGCTGGCACGGATGCTTCGTGTTATGCGGTGTTTTGAACTCAGCTTTCAGCACTGCTACCTCCCCTACAGATGGGAGGAAGCAGGAAATGGTCTGCCTGGACTTTCCAAAACTCTGGGGAAAGCAGCCAAACTAGAAGCTTCCGACAGAACAAGAGATTGCCTTCTGGTCGTGGTGGCAAGGCCAGTGTGCTCAGTGGCGCTGGAAAATGACTGACTGATCTCGGGCTGCAGAGGTCCTCAGTGAGCCTAAAGGGTCGCGCTGGGGGCCCAGGTCTGCAAGATGAGAAGGAGGGTGGGGAGGAGGCATTTCTTCTGTTCCTCTCCTGGACGAGGGCACAGCAGATCCCGGGGACAGGAGGAAAGGGTAGCACCAAAGGCAGACCTTGTTCCTTTTCCAATCCTAGGAAGCTTTTGGAGGAACAACCCCCGGAAGGAAAAATTCCAGGAAGCTGTTTGAAACAAGGCAATGTCAGTCATTTTGGACATTTCTCTGTAAGGTAAGGTTGACCTCATGGCAGCCTGTGACCAGCTGAGAATGGGAGGATTAGGGAACAAGGCAGAGCTAGAGAGGGAGCTGATGGGTAACAGCTGGTATATCCCGCAAGAGGCCACGTGTGCAGGGCGCAGCAGTTGGGGTCCTGGAGCAGGCAGTTTTCTGAGATCATCCTGCCATATGCCTTCGTGTGGGCCGCCTCCTTTGCCTGAGTGTTCTCTCCTTTCCTGATGGGAAGATTAATTACTGACTGTGCTTTAAAAACAGCTCACATCTTACCCCTTCCGTGAGATCCTCTGTGACAAAGTGATTCATTCTCTCCACAGTGTTTGGCTATCTCTTATTCATTTTTGCTATCATTTTCAAAATGCTAAATTATTAGATGAACGTTATTTCATGAAATATTGAGCCCTTAGAGTAGATACTTGGTCTTTAAGTGCTTCCCATATAGCAGCTAGTAATTTATTAATTCATTCAGCAAACATAAATAAGGATTCAGAGAGGTCAGCTGGCTGGTAGCATGGGGGTGAGATTTGACGGGGTGGCTATCAGGGCAAAACCCGGAAACCCAAGATGAGGGTGGAAACAAAAGCAAAAAAGTATCCTTGTCCCTCGGGAACTGGACACTGGGTAGAGTTCTGATGCAGGGATTCCAGCACAGGAATCCAGGTTGGAAATGAGGTCCAGGAAGGAGAATTCACTGCAGGAATGAAACAGGGACTCTGTCACTGAGTTGAATGTTTGCCCCGAGAAAGGCTGGATGCTGACTGAGTTTCAGGAGCATTGAGCAAAAGGATCTTCTAGGCTCCTTAATGGAAGGCAGTCCTGATGTCCAAGCTGGGATGGGTCTGAGTCTGCCGCTGGGGGCTCAGGTTGAATGGATCTCAGCTGCAGTTGGAGGACTGATGCAGAGTCCTGGACCGTGGCTTTGCCCTCTCTTCTCCACAGAGGGAACCCAGGTATCCATTGCCAGCCCTCCAGCCTAGAGCAGGGGAACACTGGCACAGCCGATGGGATCCCTGGAGAACTGACCCCTGCTCCCTCAGATATTAGACATGCCACGTGCAGCGTATGGAAACCACACCTGCAGAGACACGGACGCACCATCCACGCCTACTCCCTGTCCATGTTTTCTGCAGAGCCGACATCTAGTTTTAAAATTCAGTAACAGTTCCATGGCTTTTCTCTTTCCATGGGGAGCATCACACAATTTCTCGATCCAGGAAAAATCTCCTAGGAGAGATCTTGCTCCTAATCCAGATTAGAGAAGGGAGGATTAGAGTCAGGTGTGCTAAACATGTCTGTGGGTGGTGGTTAATCATCACCAAAGCAACCAGAAAGTGAAGTGACAAGTCATGTAAGTTTTAGTCTTGAAGACATTTCAGGTCCTAGTAGCCCTTTGCAAATTCTCATCTCATAGACGAGGTTTTCATTCTAGGTTTGAGTCCTTGTGGGGTGACTTCAGATAAATCTGAGCCTCAGTTTCTTCAACTCTACAATGGAGAAATAATCTTGTAAATTTTGTAAGAAATCTTATAAGTGGGCTTCCCTGGTGGCTCAGTGGGTAAAGAATCCACCTGACAATGCAGAAGATACAGGATATGCAGGTTCGATCCCTGGGTCAGGAAGATGCCCTGGAGGAGGGCATGGTACCCACTTCACTATTCCTGCCTGGAGAATCCCAAGGACAGAGGAGCCTGGCAGGCCACAGTCCACAGGTTTGCAAAGAGTCGGACATGACTGAAGCAATTGAGCATCCAATCTCGTAAGTAAGTACTTGTCAGTAAGTAATCTTGCCTGCATTCAGGTTCTTATGAGAATAGAGGATACAGCTCCTGTGGGGTCTTCACAGCCCCCTTTGTCTTTTCTGGGTACACCCCTTTTTTTGCTGGGAAATTCTCATTTTCTTGTCATATGGCTCTGATGGGAGCCATCGTGAATATGTAGAACCTACCCTTGGTCACAGTTGATGGATCAGTGGTGAGTACAAGTCAATCACGTTTAGTTTTGTTGCTAAATGAGCTTCAAATTTATTTTTTAAAAAACGTTTTCTTTTGCATTTTCTGGGCTTTGTGGATTTTGTGATTGTAGATAATGGGTGGTGGAATTATAGGTAGTTGAGTCTACACATATTTAGATCGCACATGTCTATTTTCTCTATTGGAATATAAATTCTTTAGGGAAGACATGAACACCTCCCCCAGGGGTCCCACACTCTCAAGTTCATCATGACTAATGTGAAGTTAGGAGTAGGAAGCGTCAGGGGTGATAGGGAGCCAGGAAACCAAACGTGACATTGTCTTTCCACCTCTGGAAAGACAGGTTCCTCTGCCTACATCCTGTGTTACCCTCTTGGTCATCCACCGGGTCCCCTGAGTCATCTGGGGTCCCCCAACCTCCCTCACGCTTCCGTATCCAATAAATCTCCTAGTCTTGCTGATTTCACTTCCTACGAATTTGCCCTTTGTTCTCTATTCTCTATTCCTTCATGACTTGACTCTACCACCTCTTGCCTGGATCATCACAAGAGCTCTGAACTGGTCTTACTTCCTCTAGTTTTGTCTCTCTCCCATCCCCATTCTTTGCTAGCCCTGCTAGAGTGCTTGATCTGTAAGGCAAACCTGAACATATCACTCATTAAGATCTGCCCACAGCTCCCCACTGCTTGCAGGACCAAATCCAAGCTCTATGGCACAGCACAGATCTGGCTCAACTCCCTGCAGGTACCTGATGTTTCGTGCTTCATGGACTTTTTCATGCAGAACCTCTCCTTTTGCTTAGGATGCCCGTCCTGTGTTCTTCACCTTTAAAAGTCATCTCAGGCTTCCACTCCTTGAAGAGCCTTCTTTGGACTAGGTAAAAAGTCTGTGACACTTTATCACTCTATTTATGTGCCTTTATCACTCAGCACATGATTTTGTGTTGAAAATATTTCCCTAATGACTGTCTCCTCAGCTGGACTGCAAATCCTTTGAGAACAGGGACTGTGTCACATTCATCTTTGTAGCCTTAGTTCTTACTTAGTGCATGAATAGAACTTAGTAGATTCTTAAGACGTGCTGAGAAAGATGTGAGTGTGAGAAAGAAGCTTCTGGGCTCATCAGGGAACCTCACATGGTTGACCTGCCAGTGTCTGCTTGCATGGAGGTTGAGTAGATTCTGAGAAAGCTCCTCAATGTATGTCTGCTGATGGGGTCCAGATATAAGAGGCCACATCTTAGGAAACCAGGATTGTTCTATAGAAGCCCACGTGCAGGGGAGCCAAGGAATGCTCCAGGAGAAGGCACTCTGAGGCACGATCAGCTTGCTCCTGGGAAAGACACTGCTTGTTAGATGGGAAGAGTATAGACTGGTGGTGGTCACTGGGAATCACCTTTGGCTTGGTGCTAATATGTGCTCTCCAGAAGAAAAAGCGCTTCTTACTGAACCCAGAAAGTGTCATTTCAGCAAACTCTGTAAGCCATTAAGGCACAAAGAGCCTCTGAACAGTGTTCCATGAAGGGGAAAGAGCCATTTCTGACGGGCTCCTCTTCATTCTCAAACTGGCTGTGCACAACAGGATAGGTACTGAGAAGGTCAGGACACTGAAGATGGTGTGTGATGGATCAGTGATGGTCACCAGGGAGGAGCTGCGTGGCTCAAAGCAGGTGAGATCAGAGGGGCATGTGCAGAGTCCCCAGGCATGTCAGAGCAGCAGCAGAGAGACTCGCTCAAGGGCCAACATGAAACAGCCCCTGAGGATTTGCAGTAATACTTGGGGCAACTTTGCAGAAGGCTTCCGGTTTGATGAGAACTGGAAGGGTGGAGTCGAAAAGGAGGGGACATTTGGGTTATTACTCAGGGGGATTTCCACTCTGTACTGATAGGCAAGCTGGAGAAATTAAATCTAGAATCTAATTAATGGGTGGTTTCTTTTTCTCTTTACCCCCTGGACATGGGCACCCCATCTGGCCTGGCAGATGAGTTGGTGGTTGCAGGAAGGTATACCCTCCTGTTATGGGTTGAACTGTATTTATCTCAAATTCATATATGGATTTTGAGATTTCCTAACATACATCACCAACCACCACCCCCCTCCAATGCCAGTAACTCAGAGTGTGACTTTACTTGGAAATAGAATCCCTGCAGATGTAATTAGTCAGCATGAAGTCATCGGGGTGGGTGCTAATCCAATATGACTGGTGCCCTTATAAAAGGGGACATTTGAACACAGATATGCACACAGAAAGTACACCATGTGAAGATGAGGGTGGAGATTGGGAGGAAGCCTGGATAAGCCAAGAAACACTACAGATTGCTGGCAAACCAGCAAAACTAGGACAGAGGCGAGGAAAAGACCTTCCTTCGTGACTCCCTGAAGGAATCAACCCCACCAACTCCATGCAGAAGGCTTTCAGTTTGATGTGAACTGGAGGGGTGGAGTGGAAGCGGTAGGGACATTTGCGTTACTACTCGTTGAGGTTTTGAACACATAGCCTTCAGAACTGTGAGATAGTACACTTCTGTTATGTAAGCCCCTCATCTGCAGTCCTTTGTTACAGCAGCCCTAGAAAATTAATGAGATTCCCTGGTAACTCAGTTGGTAAAGAATCCTCCTGCAATGCAGAAGACCCTGGTTTGATTCCTGGGTCTGGAAGACCCCCTGGAGAAGGGATAGGCTATCCACTCCAGTATCCATGGACTTCCCTGGTGGCTCAGATGGTAAAGAATCTGCCTGCACTATGGGAGACCTGGCTTCGATCCCCGGCTTGGGAAGATCCCCTGGAGAAGGGAACAGCTACCCACTCCAGTGTTCTGCCCTGGAGAATCCCCATGGACAGAGGAGCCTAGCGGGCTTCAGTCCATGGGGTCGCAAAGAGTCGGACAGGACTGAGCGACTAGGCACAGCACAGCGAACTACTACACCTTCATAGGGACAGATGGGGCTGAACTGGGGGTAGGAAGCTCGAGCAGCTGGGCAGGGATGAAGCAAGGCAGTGCCGGACGCGCCTGCCTACCACCCTCCCCGCTCCCCCAACATGGGCAGGAATGCGAGCTGGGGAAGGTCCCAGGTCTGTCTCTGTGGTTTGTTCTCTCAAAATGTGAAATCCTCAATCCTCATTTTTTCATTCTCAGTCTGGAGTCAGAGCCCATGGGGTGCCCTCCAGGAGCTGTGTAAGCAACATGCTTTGCATGTCACAATTAGCTGACAAGTGAGTGGTTATCGCTTGTTTTCCACAGCCCCATTCCCACTGCCGGCCCATCTGACTCTTGCAGGAAAGGAAAGACATGATCTCACGCCTTTGACCACCTGGAGGTTCAGTCAGAGAGAATCGCTTTAGTCGCTGCTTTACAGCGCTGTGCCTTGGGAGTGCCAAGCACACCCCTGGGCAGACCGAGACCCTCCCAGCACAGGCCTTCAGGGCAGGGTAGCTGACTGGAGCACTTAGTTGATTCTCAGTCGTCTGTCTTCTGTCAGACCCCAGGTTGTGGACAAAGGCTTCAACTGTTAGCAGAAAATGATGTCTGTTGAGCGAGTGTGTGTGTGTGTGTGTGTGTGTGTGTATCTGTGAGTGAGTGTGTGTGAGAGAGAGGGAGATGGATGGAATAATTGGCCTTGGATCTTTGATAGCTGTCTAAACAAAATAGCCAGTATTTTTAGATCGCCTTGAAAACTGTAGTGTTTCAAAAATCATTGCCAGGGAGATTTTGAACTTTTATTAAGAAAAACAGGAAATGAGAGAATTGTAAACCCCAGGGAAGAAATCTGACATTTTGAGGCCAAAGACTGACTCCCTTTGATGCACTAACAAGGATCACTGAATAGCCTGTGGTTGGGTTTAACAAATCCCTCTCGATGATGTAACCCTAGAAATACCAGGAGTGACTGCTGCTGCTGCTGCTGCTAAGTCGCTTCAGTCGTGTCTGACTCTGTGTAACCCCATAGACAGCAGCCCACCAGGCTCCCTCGTCCCTGGGACTCTCCAGGCAAGAACACTGGAGTAGGTTGCCGTTTCCTTCTCCAATGCATGAAAGTGAAAAGAGGAAGTGAAGTCGCTCAGTTGTGTCCGACTCTTAGCAACCCCATAGACTGCAGCCTACCAGGCTCCTCCGTCCATGGGATCTTCCAGGCAAGAGGACTGGAGCAGGGTGCCTTTCCAGGAGTGACTAGAGAAGGCCAAACCGAAGAGCAGAATTTGAAGCTCTGATCATCGAAAAAGCAAGAGAATTCCAGAAAAACATCTATTTCTGCTTTATTGACTATGCCAAAGCCTTTGACTGTGTGGATCACAATAAACTGTGGAAAATTCTGAAAGAGATGGGAATACCAGACCACCTGATCTGCCTCTTGAGAAACCTATATGCAGGTCAGGAAGCAACAGTTAGAACTGGACATGGAACAACAGACTGGTTCCAAATAGGAAAAGGAGTCCGTCAAGGCTGTATACTGTCACCCTGCTTATTTAACTTATATGCAGAGTACATCATGAGAAATGCTGGACTGGAAGAAACACAAGCTGGAATCAAGATTTCCGGGAGAAATATCAATAACCTCAGATATGCAGATGACACCACCCTTATTGAAGTAAGTGAAGAGGAACTAAAAAGCCTCTTGATGG
>NW_011494639.1:1969947-1970749 GCF_000754665.1 Bison bison bison | reverse complement strand
TAGGCCCTGGGTGTTCTTTGGAAGGAATGATGCTAAAGCTGAAACTCCAGTACTTTGGCCACCTCATGTGAAGAGTTGACTCATTGGAAAAGACTCTGGTGCTGGGAGGGATTGGGGGCAGGAGGAGCAGTGGGTGACAGAGGATAAGATGGCTGGATGGCATCACTGACTCTATGGACGTGAGTCTGAGTGAACTCCGGGAGTTGGTGATGGACAGGGAGGCCTGGTGTGCTGCGATTCATGGGGTCGCAGAGTCGGACACGACTGAGCGACTGAACTGAACTGAACTGAGGCCGTAGACTAGCGCCCTCTGCTGGCCATTCTTGGATCAGCCGAAGGCCCTCTGCACCAGAGACCTACTCCGCTGGTGAGGGAAAATCAAACTCTCTGGATTTCTGTCTCCTAGATGTACTTTTTTCTAGCTCCTCCGTTCCCCATTTCTTATGAAACTGGGATTTAAATTTACATAGGGTTAAAGATCTATTTATTTATTTATTATTATTTTTGGCTGGGCTGGATTTTCGTTGCGGAGAGCAGGCTTTCTCTAGTTGTGGCGAGTGAGGGGGGCGACTCTTCATTGCAATGCATGGGCTTCTCACAGTGGCGGCTTCTCTTGCGAAGCATGGGCTCCAGGCGTCCGGGCTTCAGTAGCTGTTGCCTGTGGGCTTAGTAGCTGAGGTTCACAGGCTCTAGAGTGCGGGCCCAGTAGTCGTGGTCCACGGGCTTAGTTGCTCCAGTGGCATGAGGGATCTTCCTGGACCGGGAATTGAACCCATGTCCCCTGCGTTGGCAGGTGGATTCT
>NW_011494639.1:1957864-1968984 GCF_000754665.1 Bison bison bison | reverse complement strand
CGGCCGGGCCCAGGCGAGAAGTCAAGAGGGTTTGAGGCCGCCAATCGGCAGGTGGATTCTAACCAGCAAACCACCAGGGAAGCCCGAATGTGGGTCTTTGATAAGACACAATAGAGGAACGGTTTTCACTGGCATCACCCATGACGTTTTGAGAGCCTATCACTATCAGTGGGAGAAAGGCTCATTTTTCATGTAGGTATTCTAACCTGAAGAGCTGTTTTAGTCACCACTCATTGGGACTGCCCTTCAACAAGGCTAGGACTCAAAGCCTGCTCTTACAATGCTTTCAGATAGGAGCCGAGCTCAACAGTAGTGAGAGGAGGTGCTGAGACTTCCATGGTCACATCACAGCTGGCCATGTTCCTCTGGGTGGATCAGGGCCAAGGGGAGGGGATGGGGGTAAAGAGGGACAGAGTGCGAGTAAGGACATCCCTGGGTCCCCATTTTAGGAGGACCTGTATGATCTGGGAGGCAATTCTATAAGAAAAGTCAAGAGATGTCTTATCTCATCCTTTTGATCACTGAAAAACTACTAGGAAGACTGTGTTCTTCTAGGGGAACTTCCTTGGCCTTCTGGACATTGTGGGGCATCAGTGAGGGCCTTAAAGACCCTCTGTTGGAACTGGATCCCATATTAATATATCCAACTTGAGCCAACTCCATATATCAGTAGCGTTACTGGTGTGGTGTTGCTCTCTGTAGAACTGTTTATATTTAGAATAGTCTGAACTATCAGCTTATCCAGAAACTAGGCCTTCCCACTAGAGTCTCCTCTATTCTCTCTTCAAAAATAAGATTAACTGCACAGTGATGGGGCAGACAGTGGTTGAAAACATGGCCTCTAGTGTTGGACTGGCTGGATGGCAATCCCAGCTGCGTGTCTCACTACCTGTGTGGCCTGGGAAAACTACATCAGCACACGTTGTTTCAATTTCCTCATTCATAAAATGGAAGCGTAAATGGTACTTACCATTAGTGCTGTTGGAGAGATAAGTGAGTTAATGCACAGGAAGCACTTAGTTCCTGGTATATAGTAAGCACTCAGTGGTTATTGCCTACCATCATCACCATCACCACCACCACCACCATCACCACCATCACCACCATCATCATCATCACCACCACCACCACCATCACCACCACCACCACCACCATCACCACCATCATCACCACCACCACCATCACCACCACCACCACCACCACCACCACCACCACCACCACCATCACCACCACCACCACCACCATCACCACCACCACCACCACCACCACCACCACCACCACCACCACCACCACCACCACCACCACCACCACCACCACCACCACCACCATCACCACTATTATCACCACCACTACCATCATCACCATCATCATCACCATCACCACCATCATCACCACCTCCACCATCACCACGATCACCACTATCATCACCACCACCATCACCACCACCACCATCATCATCACCGTCATCAACACCATCACCACCACCATCACCACTATCATCATCACCATCATCTTCCCATCATTACCATCATCATAGCCATCATCATCGCCATCACTGCTCGATGATCAGCATGTAAGAAGCTGAAAGTGTGTCCCAATAACCACCGTTCCACATTGACGAGGTTGCACACATTCCTGTGAGTGAGCGCATGTGCTGGACGGGCAGGGTTGCAGTCCAAGTGACCCCCAGCATCCAGTCCAACTCCCTCTCCTTCCAGGGACATGGCAGGCTTCTACCTGGAACATGCGCAGGGCTTTGTGAGTGGTTGTGGCTGGTGAAATGTGAATGCGCATAATTAGTGTCCTCACTTCTGGGCTGAGACAGTTAAAAGCCCAAATGTGATTCTTCACTTTCTTTTCCTTTGTCACAGCAGCTTAGAAGGTGAGATGTTCCAGCAATTGCAGCTATAAGATGATGAGCCATCTGTTGACCCGAGTCCTCCAGTGACTGTGTGTAACGGAGATGCGCTGACTCGTATTCCATATGCAGCATGAACAAGAAATAAACTCTCGTGGTGTGAAGCTACTGAGATTTGTGAGTCATTACTGCAGCACAGCCCAGCCTGGGAGTTCTCAGTCTGGTCTGCTCACCTGGGATCCTGTTAGAAATGCAAATTTTCAGGCTCCACTGCACACATACTGAATCAGAGGCTGAGGGTGAGGCTGGGTTTTAACAGCCGCTCCAGGTGAATCTGACACAGGTCAAGTTTGAGAACCACTGCTCTGACTGATCCTGAATAGCACAAGAGGCAAAGGCCAGGGAAAAAGGAGGCCTGCTCTCTCAGCTCCCAGTTACACAGGTACTTTGACCCTCTCGATGGCTGCTGTTTAGGATGATCCCTTCTGCTTCACCCTTTCCCACTGGTAGAGATATTAAAGCATTGGCTATCTCAGAGATGGTTGGATGGCATCACCGAGTTAATGGACATGAACTTGGGCAAACTCTGGGAGACAGCAAAGGACAGGGAGGCCTGGTGTGCTGCGGTCCGTGGGCTTGTGAAGAGTCAGACATGCCTTAGTGACTGAACAACAACATCTCAGGATAGTTAACATCAGACAGATCAAGGCCCAGGGTTTTACTTGAAGTCAACAAATCTCTTCATTTACTTGAAGTCAACGGGTTCATTGTTGCTTTAAGATGGTGAAGGCTTTCTAGTTCTTTCAGGTGTGTCTGAAACCCTGGGGATTTACTGCTGTCTTTCTCACTCTCTGCTCCACAGTCCTTCCTTTCCCCGGGGAGGACAGAGTCTGGTGGTCCCCATTTCACCAAGGAGGAAAATGAGGCTCAGCATGTTCAAGTTATTTGTCCACAGAACAGTGTCACAGCATTGCACTACAGCCCTGGCGCTCAGCCTCATGTGAGCAGGGGCTCAGGAAGTGGCTGTAACAATAAAGATACAAGGACATTAGCTCGCCTAATACATTTATTTAATTGTCTGAGCTCAGCTGCATCTCAGTCCTGGTGCCCATCGCCGTGCCTGGATGGGTCCCAACAGCACTAAGGAGGCATCTTGGCAATGCACAGTACAAGAGGGACAAAGCAGATGACTGAGCAGGAACAATCTGATCCAACACTTCACGAGTCTTTTGCAGAGCTGTCTCAGAGAAATGACAGCCTGTGGTCAGCAGAGGGCAGTATTGTTCTAACAACTACTGTGTGGGGAGCAGGATGCCTGCTCCCATCCACCCTGGCAATACTGATAGAATTGACAGAGGCCAGAGGGTGCATTTAAAGAACAAAAACAGCAAAAAAAAAAAAAATTCTATATACCCACCATATTATTAGGCAATTAGCATTGCTTATATAATTCTTTCAAATTTCTATCTGAAAATTTTCACATTAAAACATTAGAAGAAGAAAGAGGATAAAGCCCTAAGTTGGCCCAGCTCAGTCCCATGGCTAGTGAGTAGCTCACCCATCTGGACCAGTCCCACAGCTGTGGGATGGATGTGTTGGCATCGGCCTTCATTAAGCATCTTATTCTTAACATTCATCGTATTCTCGCCACTCAGAGACCTGCCCCCCAAGAGCTACCTTGCTCTCTTTCCTTCCCTGTCTTTTCTTTCTTTCTCTTCTTCCTCCCTCACACTCTCTTCTTCACCCCTGGTGTGAGTCTAGGCAGATGGCTGATGGGGTAGCAGGGCCAGGTACTGGGAACTAGGTGTGAAAAACACAACCGATCCTTTCCCTTAAGGATTTATATTCTTGGCAAGGCAAATCCACAGAAGCAGAACTTTGAGGAGGAGAAGCAGGAGAACATTTAAATCCTGTTCTCTGAGCCATAGGAGAAGCCTCAAACTCAAGTCTTGGAAAGAGGCTCTGAACTTCTTCAGGTCTTCATCACCATGAACTTCCAAGAATGTACCTCTTCCATGTCTCCAAGCATCCTGCAAGGTCTTCCAAGGTAGAGCTTATCCCTATACCCAAGGGATAAAGGGACAGACTTCTTAATTTGGCCATGAGAGGGCAGCTCAGCTCACCCCAGAGGTTGCAGATACCCTTCCTCTAGGGTTGTCGGAATCCACTCTTACATTGCCTGAATCACTCCAGGGCTCCTGACCCACGGATGGCCTAGAATTGGGGCAGGCCTCCTAGGGCCACTCCAGCCAGAGGCAGGGCTCAGCCAGGTTCCACACCAGCCTGGCTCCCTGTCCCCAGGTACTGGCTGAGGCCTCTGAGAAGGATGCTGTTTCCTGCTGTTTTGCTGCCAAAAGGAGCCAGGTTGTCCCCCTGCCGCCCCCCGGGAACTGGGTGCTGCGAGGTGAGAGCACCATTAGCAGCTGTGGCTACACTGGCATTAGGAGATTAATGAGGCTTTTTGAATAAGGAATGTAGCTACAGCCAACTGTTGGCAATTAGTTAGAGCAAAGCCATGCTGTGCTTCGGATCTGTCAGCTGGGACCCCCAAAGGAGCAGAACAGCAGGAAGGGCTAGACAGAGAGGAAGAGTTGAAATTCCACCTTTCCCCTCCTAGGCCAGTGCTCTGGCTGTTACAACCCCAAGCTAAGCCTTCCATGACCGTAGCCATCTGATATCTGCCATGTTGACTGGGGGCACACAGAAGGCAATGAGGATTTTTAAGGGGTCATCTTGTCCACCAGCCCGCCTCCACTTAGGAGCACATAGCAACGCTTCTCAAGGTCGGATCTGGGTCTAGATGACCTGGGATCCTGGAAACCTTGCTCCCAGGTGATTCCCGATGCTTCTGGTCCAGGTTGGGAACTTTGAGTAGTATGGCCCAGAGCAGCTGGGGGAGGGGGGCGGGGGCGAGGGAGAGCCTCTATTTCATCAAGCTGAGATCTTAGTGTTTATCCTTCACCCATCATTTATTTGTTCATTCAACAGTGTCCACTCTGTGCCAGGCAGCTGGATGCACAGGTCTAAGCACAGAGGTAGGTAAAAGTAGCCTGGAGTAAGCAGAGTGATGCCCTGGGGGCTAAGAAGAGGAGACGGGGGAGGCAGGGTGGGCACAGGACTGGGCACTAGGGAGGGCTGTGGATTCTCGGGGAGCCCGTGCCCCTCCTCCCTGCTGAGAAAGCCTCCCTGGTGTTGCAGTGACTGCAGCCAGCTGCTAGGCAGGCAGAGGGGAGAGAGAAGTGATACTCACACCATCTTCTTTTTAAGAGAGGAAATGCATCTTAAAAGCAGTGGGAGCTAATTTGCTCTTCTGTAATCAATCACCCTGGACAGAAAACAAAAACACATCACAGCAAGCCGGGAATGGCTGAGAGCAGGCAAGGTTGGCAGGCAGGGAGGAGATTTTTCTTTTAATGGGTTTAAAGGAAAATGACTCTTAAGGACATTTGGTATACATGTTCACGTGTGTGTGTGCGGGTGTGTGCGTGTGTGTGTGTTTCTGTGACGATCTTTTTCAGACTTCTAAGCAGTCCATCCCAAAGGAAATCAGTCCTGAATATTCAATGGAAGGACTGATGCCGAAGCTGAAACTCCATACTTTGGCCACCTGATGTGAAGGACTGACTCATTAGAAAAGACCCTGATGCTGGGAAAGATTGAAGGCGGGAGGAGAAGGGGATGATGGAGGATGAGATGGTTGGATGGCATCACTGACTCAATGGACATGAGTTTGAGTGAACTCCGGGAGTTGGTGATGGACAGGGAGGCCTGGCGTGCTGCAGTCCATGGGGTCTCAAAGAGTTGGACATGACTGAGCGACTAAACTGAACTGAACTGAAGTGATCTCTAGCTTTCCCCACTGTCTGGCCTCTTCTCTGATGCATGTGTGGGCAGCGGGAGGTGAGGACTTCAGGTAAGGCTTCTCTGTCCCTCCTCCCACTTGGGAAGATGCCCTGGAGGCAGGGAGCTTCCCCTTACCTCTGCTGTCTGGCTCGTAGCTGGACAGATGCTGTTCCCTCCTGAGCCTTAGTTTTTCTCCCTGTAGAATGGGGAGGCCCACATTGCTAGGCTGAGAAAGAGGAGGGCCGTGACTGACACTGGTGAGGTAAACTCCAGGAGACCTGGTGCTCTGGCTGTTTCCATCCGGATCGTGGAACTGGGGCGGGGGAACAGCTCCAGCTCCGGAAAGAGCGCCCCATCGGGAGCACCGCGTTCACCCCATGCTGTCCCCAGCTGCCGCGTCTCACTGCTGAGATGTGCCTCAGCCAGCTCCTTTCCTAGCGTTCGCTTTCCTTCCCTGTCCTTTCTTCCTCTTCCTCTCCCTCCTCCCTCATGCTCTGTCTTTCACACCTCTATCTGTGCAGCTGCATTTTTCAAATGGAAGTTGAGACATGGTTTGACCATGGTTCAGAGTAGTTGAAATCTGGACATTCATGGGCATCCTAGGATGTGTCATCAGTCTGTTGCTGTTATTCAGTCGTTCAGTCATGTCTGACTCTTTGTGACCCCATGGACTGCAGCACGCCAGGCTTCCCTGTCTGTCACCAACTCTCAGAGCCTGATCAAACTCATGTCCGTTGAGTCAGGGATGCCATCCAACCATCTCATCCTCTGTCTTCCCCTTCTCCTCCTGCCTTCAATCCTTCCCAGCATCAGGGTCTTTTCCAAGGAGTCAGTTCTTCTCATCAGGTGGCCAAGTATTGGAGTTTCAGCTTCAGCATCAGTCCTTCCAAGGAATATTCAGGACTGATTTCTGTAAGATGGACTGGTTGGATCTCCTTGCAGTCCAAGGAACTCTCAAGAGTCTTCTCCAGCACCACAGTTCAAAAGCATCAATTCCTTGGCACTCAGCCTTCTTTGTGGTCCAGCTCTCACATCTGTACAGATGACCACTCTAAACACTCTAATTTATACTTCCTCCTTTGCCCTACTGCTGCTCTGGGCTCTAACTCCACAGCCATAACACTCTGAGTTGTGGTCAGTGTGATGCCAAACATCCAGATGTTTAGAAGTGTCCAGATGGTAGATTTAAGTTTTGCAGTTTTGCTTACTCTGGGTGCTTGAAGCCCTTTGGACATAATTCAGTAAAACAAACAGGTGAATAAGTAAAGAAAACCTCTATAAGCCAAGCAGTGAGTTGTTTAGCATCTTGTTTTCAAAATAACTGGGATACAGATGGGGATTTTTTTCCTTCTTGCTGACATTTTGGGTGCTGTATGTCACCTGAGCTGTCTCTGACCATGCTTTCTGGGGATTCTCCTAGAAAAGAGAGTCTTCCAATAGAACAATCTGAGAAAGAAACACCATTGCTTGGTTTTCTGGACCCACAGAGGCTGTAAAGAGTGTAGTTTCTCATCCAAATCCTTATCACCTCATCCATCCATCCACCCATCCACTCTTCTACTCATTCATCCCCTCTCCATCCCTTCATCTATCCACACAATTCCTGCTTTTCTTTCCTCTCTACTTTTATGCTTCCTGCCTTCCTTTCTTATTTTCCTCCTTCAAAACTATGTTCTTTGCATTGTACTTGGTGCTAGTCGGAGCCTGCTAGGCCTCATAGTGTATCGGGTGAGACAGATGTGAACACAGCTGTTAACACACAGTTGTAAAGCATGCACATTTTTACCCAGATCCGTCTCTGGACAATCCCACCGTTTATCTATCTCCCTTTGGCCTCACATTTCCTCTTCTTTCCCTGATGGGCATTGTCTTCAGGAGTTCACAGAGTCCTACAAAAGGGCTGCTCCTTTGTTAACTAGATCTCCTTCCCAACAAGTTCGGGAGGTTGGAAGGAGGAGTGATTTATATATAAAGGTTTGAATGGTGTCCTTTTCTCTCCTCTTCCTCTTAACTTCTTAATTCATGCTTCTGCACAGAACAGCAGCCCTTCCGCCAAGGAGCACAGTAAACTTCTGATGAGATGAAGGCCTTTTCTTCCCTGCAAACGTCCTGCCCTCACATCACCACCCCCAAAAGGGAGCAGATGGGCTGGGAGGGACAGCCATTTATTCATTTCAGTTCCGCCTGGGGTCTGGCCTGGTGGGAGACTGTAACCAAGAGGAGAGAAGGCTTATGGGTTTTGGAGCTTATTTAAACATATTTACAAAACCCAAGGCTGGTTAACTAGGGAAGCAGAGAGACAGAGGTTTGTATTGGGTTATAAGATTAATAAACCAATTAAATAAAGATGGCAGCAGCCTCGCAGCCCCACTGGGGCAGGAGGCGAGGTTGACAGCTGCTCTTTTCTGATGATTTCCACACACTTTAGAAGAAAAGACAGCCTGGGCTTCCCCCCTTCCATAAGAGAATACCCCAGGCTGTTGTCTTGTCTAATCACTCACACTGCTACTCAAGTTGTTTTCTAAGCCTGTAGGTCGAATGTCATGGTTAGCCAACTGGGAAAAAAAGAAAACAAAAGCTATTTCTTCTTTTCTAATCCTTAAAAAAAAAAAAAGCACCAGTATGAGACCATTTATTTCTCCCTGTGATGCACATTCCCAGGTAGGCAGGGGAATTCTGGGAGTATCCGTAGGCAAACCCCAGAGAAGTCTAGTCTGGCTCCCTCTCTGTTGTGCGAGCACACCTGTCCACAGCTCAGGCTCCCCCAGGGTCAAATCTGGGTTTGGTGTTTTTCAAGTATTACATTAGGTTTAAATGTTCCTCCCGCCCCCCACCTCCCAGCCATTGCTTGGGGCATAATTAGTGGAAAAAAACCAAAAAGGCCCTTTTGCAAAGTCTAGTTGAGACCCTTCCTTTCTAAAGCAACAGGTACCCCTGTTCAGGCAATGACAGCGAGGGGTGAACCCCACACTCCTCCTTTTCTCGAGACCTGTAGGCACGCCCCTTTCTTGGCCTGGGGACGGAAGGCTCCTTGATTAAAACTGAGTGAGACTGTGGACAGACAGGCGCCCCCCACGGGCCGGGTCAGTTTGGAGCCCTCGCCTGCACTGCTGTCTGAGAGCACAGAGGGTGTGAAGGGCTTCCCGCCCGGCTCGGCTGTGCAGCCCTGCGTGCTCTGGGGGCCCCGCTCCATCAGCTGCCTTGGCTTCGTTTTCACAGCCATCAGATGTGTCAGATCTGGAGTCTGTCAGATGCTGGGGGTCGGGACAAGTTTCAGGGAAAATTCTGGGCGGTTAAGTTTTCTCATTTGCAGGAAGAAAACAAAAAGTGAGGGGTAATAATTACAGAATGATGATAATTTAAAAATCAGTTATAAAAAAGAATAATTATAATAAAATCAATTCTGTCCACATTATGAAACTGGCAAAAAAAAAAAAAAAAGAAAAAAGAAACTGGCGGAGACACAGGATGAATAACGTACTTGGAGAATTCTAGAAAAAAATGAGTATTTGTAGTTATCAGGAAGTGCCTCGATGCTTTTCTGGAACAAAACAGGGAGTGAATCAATCAGTCAGATTGACCTGGGACTTACCGATTTCTCTCTGCCCAAGTTTAACCCTCTGAGCTTCGCTTTAAGTGGGTATGACAACACTTAAGGTCAGAAGTGTGGACTTTGATGTCATGATCGGGCTTTCTCACTTACTAGCTATTGATTAATATTGAAAGATTTATTTGAGCCTTATTTTTCTCATCTGTAAAATTGGAATGATCATACCTCTTGCCCTGTAGGATTATTGTAAAGACTGATTCCCATCACTCATGTAAAGTTTACAATTTAGTTCTGGTGTGCGTCGGTGTGTGCGTCAGTCACGTCCGACTCTGCGAACCTATTGCCTGTAGCCTACCAGGCTCTCTGCTTGTGGAATTTCCCAGGCAAAAATACTGGAGTGGGTTGCCATTTCCTACTCCAGGGGATCTTCCCAATCCAGGGATTGAACCAGTGTCTCCTGCATTAGCAGGTAGATTCTTTACCACTGTGCTACCTGAGAAGCCCTTTAGTGTCCTGTACATAGTAAGTATTCACCATAATAACTATAACTATATATCGTAACCTTAATTATTCCTATTAATAAATGAAATCACATGTATATAAACATCCTGCACAGTATCTGGCACATGGTAGATGTTCAATAAAGCAAAGTCCCCACATTCTCTCTTTCCTAAATGAATAAATCAGTCTATGCATGAAAAACCTGGCTTAGAGGGGCTTCCAGTTGAACAGAAAGACTGCTGTAATAGCGGACAGAGCCAGAAGGGGTCCCAAGCCTTTGAAAGCTCTTGGTCCAAAGAGTCACTGCGTTCTTTAGAAAAAAGAAGCCCTTAAGGAATTATGTAGAAGCACAAGGTAGCCAATCACGACTCTGCAGGAAACCTAGAGCTGGCCTCTGCTGCCAGGACCCCTCCCCACCCCCGGGCTCAGAGGCAGTGCCATTCCGTTTTGCTCACGTGCCTTCCAAAAACGCATCCTAAAATCCAGGTGGTGCCTCCAACATGCTTAAGTAAATATTTACAATTTTCTCCATAAGTTGAAATCATTTCAGAGGATATCATAAATATGGACTCTTTACACGAAAGTATCATCACTAGTTAAATACATTCTTTGGAATCTAAATACCATAATGATTTATATCCACCTTCATCCATTTAAAAAGCCTGTGAGTAAACTTTTAACAGTGAGAATTTTATTTCATTCTCCTTCTTACACTTGTCTTTCTGTTCTTTCTCAGAATTTTATTCTAATGTAGTAAGTTTTTGTATTGGATAATCCTTTATTGACTATTGAATATACATTTCTGAAATAATACTATGTATGTGTTATATATGTGTCAGAAATTAAAAAAAAACATTTTTAATTGTGATTAAAAAACACATAAAACTTACAAAAATAACCATTTTTAAGTAGTGTTAAATATATACACATTGTTGTATATGTTTTTAATATAAAAATATTTCCATAAAGTTCTAAATATTAAAATTGTTTCTTGAATGAGTGATCATTATAATTATTATCAGTGTACCAAAAATCAAAATATAGTATATATAATATAAATTTTGTCAATAGTAAATTAAATAATAAAAATTCATTGTGGCTACATTTCTTAATGAGGTTAATGGGATTGTCCTAGTTGGATAACAAATATTACATATTGCTAGAATGAAAAATGGAGCCACATCAATGCTATGTTTTTTAATTTTTTTAAAAAATTCTATTCTTTTCTGAAGACTAGTTGCTTTGTTTTTCTTAGATGTGAACACTGACAGATCTTACTAACACAAGTAAGTGGATAGGAACAGGAGATATTTTGATAACTTCATTAATTATTTGAAATCTTTTTGGGTTAAATGCCCCAAATCACAC
>NW_011494639.1:1953124-1957764 GCF_000754665.1 Bison bison bison | reverse complement strand
GATCCATCTTATTTTCTTCTTTAATTTTGTTGAAAAAGAAAAAGCTTCCTAAGGCATTTGTTATCCATCATTAGAACCATTCACTTTTTCAATTTCTGAGACTATCCTAAAGACTTTTCTAAAATTTATTAAATGACTAATAACTACATCTGCTATTTTTTCACCGTGTCTAGTTCAACTTATTTATAAAAATTGGAAAATTAAAATATCGTTAATTTCAATCCACTTTTCCCAATGCAATTTTAAGAAATAAAATACTTGTATTTTATAACATGTTTAAATACCTTTTGGTTAAAACCTTAGAGCTCAGATTTAGCCCTTTTGACTTATTGAAAATGCATAATCTATTTAGAAACACTAGTCTTTCTTGTCAACCCAATCTGCAAAAGAGATTTACTTTCTCTAAGAAAAAGTCTGACAAATTTTTAATTCAAATCAACATTATAGTACATTTTGGGGGATATTATGAAACCTACTATTAAAAAAGACTGCTTCTAATTTTGTAAAAATGATTATTAAAAGCAGACAAGATGAAGGTCATGAAGAATATAATTAACCTATTTCCTGAAAAGTTGTAGAAACAAGAATAAACCCATTCACTCTTTTTCATCAGTTTGTCGTAATTCAATGTTTTGTGCCCAAATTTAAGTTATTTATGAAACAAAAAGCATGATGAAAAAGGGTAGCATTTTTTGAGTAATTCTGTATGTACTGAACTTTAGAATTAATTTTTGGAAATAAATAAGAATCTTGTATGAAACACAGAAATAACTCCTTTAATTTCATAGACATTGAGGTAAATTTTCTAACACATTTAATGAGAGGAAAAAGTATATATTGCTAAAAATGAGTTTGTCCAGCAGCTAGCATTTAATTTTCTTTCTTGATTAATAGGAGTTGTAGGAGGGAAAATATTTAAACATTTTATAAGATGAAGTAATCTCAGGATTGATTGTAATTGAAATACATATCTCACTATATTACTTGATAAAATAGATTTTAACAACCTACTAAATAATGCACACTGCATTCAAAAGAAATCACATAAAACTTTTATCTGTGGGTTATAACCAGTACAACCTCCCAACTTCAGTAGCCCCTGAAAAAGCTTCTGCTGCTGCTGCTAAGTCGCTTCAGTCGTGTCCGACTCTGTGCGACCCCGTAGACAGCAGCCCACAAGGCTCCTCTGTCCCTCGGATTCTTTAGGCAAGAACACTGGAGTGGGCTGCCATCTCCTTCTCCAGGAAAAAGCTTCAATTGTGTTTAAAAGAATCGGTGTTACAAACCTGTGCTGGTGCAGCGCTCAGAGGTTTTGTTGTTCTTTGCTGTTTTGGTTTTGGCTCATCCTAGAATTGAGTATTGAGAGAAGTTGAGAAGGATCACTTTTCTTTGCTATGGTGGGTGAGGGAAAGCCATTTTTAGCCTTCATTAGTGCTTACAACGTTGTCTTTCCTTCACTCTCCCCAGACTCTGTCAAAGCCATGAGGTTTTGACAAGACTTAAGGAATGCAGAGCTGCTGTCCTTACCCCAAATGCCAACATACCCACTGTGTGTCCTCCGTAATACATCTGACGAATGCCACTGATGAACCTGTCTGCAGGCAGCACCAGAGACACAGACAGAGAACAGACTTGTGGACACCGTGGGGGAAAGAGAAGGTGGGACGAATTGAGAGAGTAGCGTGGAAACATACATGTTACCTGTATGGCGCAGGGAGCTCAGACTGGTGCTCTGTGACAACCTAGAGGGGTGGGATGTGGTGGGAAGTGGGAGAGAGGCTCAGGAGGAAGGGGACATATGTATTTCTGTGGCTGATTCATGTTGATGTATGGCAGAAACCAGCACGATAGTTATTGTAAAGCAGTTATCCTCCAATAAATTTTTTTTTTAAAAAAGGCACTTCTCTAAGGATCCACCATGTAGAATGTGGCTTTCTTTTACCTAAAGAACGGATGAAACGGAAGGAATGGAAGTCCCGAGGTGGGGTTCTTGTGCCTTAATTCACCAAAATAGTATCTTTAACTGTCCTTTTTGTTTGGTGTGCTGAAGGATTTTACATCCTGGAGAGAACACCATAATGGAGTTGAGAACGGGTGAAGGAAACACTTTCCTTTTGTAAAAACAAAAGAAGGGTGATTAAAATGGGGGAGGATGAAAAAAGGGAACCAGAAATTTGAGGACTTGCAACTGATAAAATTAACCATATCTGCGGACCCCTAGGAAAATCCGTACATGTTGAACGTCTTTTTCCGACATCTATATGCATATGTATACATATACACATGCACACAGCCTTACAAGCTCATATCCGCTGTATACTCCCAAACGTTCTCTCACACACCTTCACACTTACACATACTCTTGTGCTCACACGCATATAGACTCACAGACTCACAAACGCAGAAAAGTCCGTATATTGTCACAGTCACTCACACTGACTTACATAATCACATACATCCGCACACACCTACACTCACACAAAGTATAGAAGTTGGTACCAGGCCCAGAAAGGTCTTTTAATTGCCTTAGGTCACATAGCACATGGAGAAGGAAATAGCAACCCACTCCAGTGTTCCTGCCTGGAGAATCCCATGGAGGGAGGAGCCTGGTGGACTGCTGTCCATGGGGTCGCAAAGAGTCAGACACGGCTGAGCGACTGAACCACCACCACCACCACACAGCACAGCTGTGTGCTTCAGCTTTAAGGCTGCTTTTCTAAGACATCATCTGTAACTCTCCTCACCTAGGCTGCAAGTTTGGCTTGTCTTCTAGGAGACTGGGAGTGGTCGGATTGTTGAGATGTTTGGCCCCTCACCTTGCTAGGATAATAAGGTGCCAGATCTTGGCAAGTTGAACTGAATCCTGTGCTGTGTCAGTCTGCTTGCCCTCGGAATCAGCAGTGTTTCTCTCGGAGGCAGTGCAGCCACAGAGACCGGTCCTGACAGCATAGGAGTCCAGGAATGTCGCTAACTGATGGTTGGTTCTGGCATCAGTTGATGCCTCTGGCATCAGCGAGAGGCAGCCTGGTTGCCTGGATGGGGTGGTCACCTTGGGATACGGTCCCAGGCCTGCCCCGGGTGTGCTGTGTGACCTAGCGCAGGTCAAACACCTCTCTGGACGTCCCACCAACCTCTGTAATGTGCCTGGGGGTAAGCATGTGTCTTAAGTATGCAATGCCTGTGAGTGTATGAGTGTGTGGATATGTGTCTGAGCATGAGTTTGAGAGTGTGTGGCATGTGTGTTTGTGTGTGTGTGTGAGTGTATATGTGTTTCAGTGCAACAGTGTTTGTAAGTGTGAAGTTGTGTGTGTGATCAGTGTATATGTGTGTATGTGTACATGCAGATGTTGTACAAAAGAAGGGTGAGACAAAGGGGAATCTCTCTTGGGATTTTGAGAGATTCGGGAGTTGGTGAAAGACAGGGAAGTTGTGAAGTTCCGGGAGCTGGTGATGGACAGGGAAGCCTGCAGTCCATGGGGTCGCAAAGAGTTGGACACGACTGAGCGACTGAACTGAACTGAACTGAACTGAGCGACTGAACTGAACTGAACTGAGCGACTGAACTGAGCTGAACAAGGGATTTCAGATCATCATAGTACCTCCCGGTAGTGGGTGAGGACGCATGAGATTACTCTGTTCCCTTCAACAGACACTGATTGGTACATGCAACATATGTCTGCTGCTGGGCCCAGAGTAGGAGCTCAGTGCTACACCAGGCCAGGGTGGTTCTTGTCCTCACGGAGCCTGTGGTCTTGGATTCAGATTAGAACACAGGCTTTAGCACTTCCATGTGAGAGTGACCACAGGGGCTGTTAGGGACTGTGGGATCACAGAGGGGGCCCCTGGATGCAGCTGGAGACAGTGCCCTTCCTGCTGGGCCTGAAGTGGGCACGGTCCTAAACCGAGTAGAAGCAGGATGCTCTGGTGGCGCTGCCCACTACGCTGTGCTGTGTTCAGTTGATTCAGTTTTGTCCGATCCTTTGCGACCCCGTGGACTGTAGCCCAGCAGGCTCCTCTCTCCATGGGATTCTCCAGGTAAGAATACTGGAGTGGGTTGCCGTGGCCTCCTCCAGGGGATCTTCCCAACTCAGGGACCGAACCTGCATCTCTTATGTCTCTTGCATTGGCAGGTGAGTTATTTACCACTATCATCACTGCTAGCTAAGTGTGGCTGTTGAGCACTTGACAATATGACAGGTCCAAATGGACATGTGCTATAGGTGTAAAATCACTGCAGATGGTGACTGCCGCCGTGAAATTAAAAGACGCTTACTCCTTGGAAGGGAAGTTATGACCAACCTAGATAGCATATTCAAAAGCAGAGACATTACTTTGCCAACAAAGGTCCATCTAGTCAAGGCTATGGTTTTTCCTGTGGTCATGTATGGGTGTGAGAGTTGGACTGTGAAGAAGCTGAGCGCCAAAGAAGGAAAGAGGATGCTTTTGAACTGTGGTGTTGGAGAAGACTCTTGAGAGTCCCTTGGACTGCAAGGAGATCCAACCAGTCTATCCTAAAGGAGATCAGTCCTGGGTGTTCTTTGGAAGGACTTATGCTAAAGCTGAAACTCCAATACTTTGGCCACTTCATGCGAAGAGTTGACTCATTGGAAAAGACTCTGATGCTGGGAGGGATTGGGGGA
>NW_011494639.1:1944506-1953010 GCF_000754665.1 Bison bison bison | reverse complement strand
GACAACAGAGGATGAGATGGCTGGATGGCATCACTGATTCAATGGATGTGAGTCTGAGTGAACTCCAGGAGTTGGTGATGGACAGGGAGGCCTGGCGTGCTGCAATTCATGGGGTCGCAAAGAGTCGGACACGACTGAGCGACTGAACTGAACTGAACTGAACTGATAGGTGTAAAAACATACTAGTCTTTGAAGATGTAGTGTGAAAAAGAATGTAAATATCTTAATATTTTATTATCTTAATCGCATGTTGAATGTTGGATACATTTTGGATGTTGTCTAGTTGTTCAGTCGTGTCTGACTCCACCATCCCATGAACTGTAGCCCATTGGGGTCCTCTGTACATGGAGTTTTCCAGGCAAAAATAATGAAGCAGGTTGCCATTTTTCTTCTCCAGGGGATCTTTCCCACCTAGGGATTGAACCTGTGTCTTCTGCATTGGCAGGTGGATTCTTTACCCCTGAGCCACCAGGAAAGCCCAACATTTTGGATAGATTGAATTACATAAAGTTTATTATTAGTGATAAGATCACCTATTTCTACTTTTTTTTTTTCAATGTGGCCACTAGAAAATTTAAGATGGTATAAGTGGCTCGAGTTCTTCTGGCATTTTTCTACTGGCCAGCAGCTCTAGGCAACAAGAATGGTTTGTGCAGAGATCCAGAGGTTCTGTGGTCTGTGCAGAGGTTCAAGGGGTTTGGAGAACTGGAAGAGTTTTCTCATTGCTCAGATTGGGGGTGGGGAGAGAGCTCGTGAGAATGGGAGAGGTTGTGGGGCAGCAGCAACATGAAGGAGCCCGTGAGCCCTTTCAAGGCATCACTGGAGGAGAGTTCCCTGGTGGTCCAGTGGTTAAGACTCTGTGCTTCCACCACAGGGATCACAGGTTCGATCCCCCTGCTTGGGGAACTAAGATCTTCCATGCTGCATGGCATACCACCCCAAAAGCATCACTGAAGGGAACAGGGAGGATTTTTTATTTTGCTGCACTGGCTCTTCACTGTGGTCTGCGGGCTCTCTAGTTGTGACACGCAGGCTTAGTTGCCCTGCAGCATGTGGGATGTTAGTTCCCTGGCCAGGGACTGAAACCACATCCTCTGCATTGAAAGGTGGATTCTCAACCACTGGAGCACCAGGGAAGTCTCAACAGGAAGGATGTTAAGCAGGAACATGCCTTGAATGGGCTACCCTGGAGGCTCATCAGTAAAGAATCTGCCTGCAAAGCAGGAGACGTGGGTTCAATCCGTGGGTCAGAAGATCCCCTGGAGGAGGGCATGGCAACCCACACTGGTATCATTGACTGGAAAATCCCATGGCTAGAGGAGCCTGGAGGGCTTCAGTCCATACAGTCGCAACGAGTCGAATGTGACTGAAGTGCTTTAGCATGCGTGCAGGCCTTGAACAGATGGACATACTTTAGAAATTCTCCTCTGGCTTCTTCATGGAAAATGGAACAAGAAATGGAGGCAAAATTGACAGCAGAAAGGCCATGAAGGAGGTTCTAGTGGTGACCCAGATGCGAGAAGCCAGTGGCTGGGCTTGGGGGTTCCCAGCGTGGATGCAGAAAAGGAAGCATGAGTATACTTACGACAGTCACAGAATCACTTCTGTAGGGAGCTCTGCAGGAACCGAAGTCTTCAGCGTTTGCATCTGATGTATGTGGAATCCTAAAATCACAGACTGATGGGGGCAGGAAGTTATCTGGCCATTCTTCTTTAAAGCTTCTGATAGAATGAAGCTGTTTAGTCCCAAACCTGAGGAATTCCACAACAGGTGGGTGATTGCTTCCTGGGCAGAAGAGAGAAGGTTTTCTTCCCAGGGGAGGTTTGTCAGAGCGGCAGCTGTGTGAGTATCCCCTGGAGAGCAGGCCCCATGCATCTCTGAGAGGTTGGTCTGGAGGTGGCGGTCCCCCCGAGCAGCTGGGCCCCGCGCGGTCCTCTTTCTGCAGAGGTCACTGCTTTGGCAGATGCTTGGGAATTGCCAGGTGCCTGTTAAGAGCTCCTGGCTCCTTGGTGCTGCCCACAGTCTCACACCCTCAGGAATTTGATGGCCCTGATGTAGAAATTCAGCCACTACTTGGCAGCTGTCCTTAACACAGTCTCCCAACTGGTTCCCCCATCGATGATTTTGTGCACTGGCTCCAGCCTCGGATTCTTTGTGATGCTGAAATCTAGTTACTCTCCACCCCTGCCTCAAAATCTTCCAAGGTGCCCCACGTTCCAGAGATGGAAGCCCACACACGCATGCATTCTAAGTTGCTTCAGTCGTGTCCGACTCTGTGTGACCCTGTGAACCGTAGTCCACCAGGCTCCTCTGTCCACGGGATGGTCCAGGCGAGAATACTGGAGTGGGTTGCCATGCCCTCCTCCAGGGGACCTTCCCGACCCAGGGAATGAATCTCTTAGGTCTGCCTGCATCAGCAGGTGGCTTCTTGACCACTGGAGCCACCTGGGGAGGCCAACACGCCTTCACAGGCTCTTCAGGGCTCTCCACAATCTGGTCCTCTTCCTCCCCTCATCTCATTCTTCTTTCCAAGTCTCCGACCCTCTAATGGTGCTGACCATCTGCTAGTCTCAGAACATCCCCTAGTTTGACTCACACTGGTTTCTACCTGCTGTCAGCCTCGCAGCTTCTCCCCTGAGATGTAGTCTGTGCATTTCCCAAGGTCATGGAAGGCTAGTGCCTTCTTGAAGCCTTCTCTCTGCCTCACCGTCATTCACCCCAGGCTCTTCTGCCCTTCCACATATCCCTCTGTCAGGCACATGTCCAAGCCAACCTGTTTACACGCTTTCCTTCCCTGCTGTGCTCTGAATTGCTTACAGGCAGGGACTCTGCTTTCTTCGTGCTTGGATGGATAAGAAACACTAATGTCGTTTTGAGGCCTTGGGATGGATGGACTCCTACTTTCAGTCTCACACAGGGGCCTGCCTGGCACAGTCCTTGGATCAGGAGGCCGAGCTAGGACCAGAGTGAGTGAGGAGCCTAAGGTGCGAAATATAGAAAAGCATGCAAACAAAAGAAAGCATGAACTCTCAGGCGCCCACCCTGCACTGGCCTGATGCGGGGAGTGAGTGTCTCCTAGGTGCCTCCCTTGCCTGATCCTAGTCTGAGCTCTGGCAGGAGGAAGGGATTGGAGAAGTCTTGGAATCTAGAATGGGTCCAACTATATGGACAGGCCAGATTCCAGAGTCCAGTTCCTCTTCTCACACTGACACACGAAGCGATCAAAATGAGCCCATGCCCACGGGGCACGGAACTCCCAGTGTGATTCCAGAGCCCACTGGCACCAGGCACGTGACAGGTTCCCAACAGATGGGAGGGCCTAGGGATCCTGGAATGACTGATGCTTGGAACACTCCTGAGACAGATAAGATGACAGCGCTCGAGTGACGCCCCTCTAAGGGAGCAAGGTACCAGCTGTGGGCTGGGGCGTGGCACCAGGGAGTAGCCTTAAGACGTAGAGCCAGTCAAAGCATATGAACCAGCAGGGCCCCTAAGTAGTGACTAGGGTCTAAGGTTAGATCAGGGACTTGAGGTTAATTGATTAGAACTTATGAGTTGCTCCACATTTCCACGGGCCAGCCTCAGTGGGACTGAGTGGGGAAGAAGGAATGGAAAGAATTACACCCTGGCGGGAGTGTGGACAGCGAGGACAGCCAGCCTGTGTGCCAGGAGCACCAGGCCCTGTGGCAGATGGCACTGGAGCACGGGGGTGTCACAGGAACCCCGCCCTCCTCCCTGGAGCCGTCTCTCAGGGTGTGGGCAACATGAAGAAAGGAGACGTGGAGGGGAGGCGAGGCAGAGAGGCAGAGGCTGTTTAAATATGGCCCAAGCCGCATCTGTACTGGTTTGTGGATGGAAACAGAGCGTTCATGAAGAGTAGCCAATGGTGTAGTTATAGAGCTCCAGCAGTGCTCCTCTGTGGCCGGGTCATGGCCTCACTGAGTCAGAAAACCCAGGGAATCATGCTGTAGGTACAGCTTCATGGGCTTCAAACCTGGGAGTTTCTGGTTCATAGGTCGAGAGTTCATTTCAGATGAGCTCTCAGGGTGAGATGCAGCCCGATTTGGGAGCCACTACTGGGAGCTGAGTTGAAGGAGGCCAAGAAGCTGGCAGTTCATTTGGAGTTAGTCTCATGTTTTTCTTCAGGCCTCCTTTAAGCCATGAAATTCTCCCCAGAGTGCACCGCTGATATTCAAACTAGAATATTAAGGACAAGATTCTGAGAAATATTAAATATTTCTAGCTGTTGTATTTTCCTTTCCTCTGTATCACTCCTTTCAGATGTCCTGATGGTCCTTTTCTTGCTTTAGTGAAGAGGTTCTCAAGCCTCGGCATGCAAAAGAGTCATCTAGAGATCTTGATTAAACACACATATCTTCCATGCCAGAGTTTCGGAATAAATGGATCTGGGTTGGAATGGAGCCTGATAATTGCATTTTAAACGACTTTCCAAGTGATGTTGATATTACTGGTCCAGGGACCATACTCTGAGAACAACGGATCTGATGAAACAAAAGGTATAACACACACATAATTAGAATTCCAAAAGGAGAAGAAAGAGATACACGAGCAGAAGAAATATGTGAAATAGTAATGGCTGCGAATGTTCTAAAGTTGATGACAGACACTAAGCCACAGATTCGGGAAAGCCAAGCCTGAATGAGTGGGGCAGTATTATGTGGACACCTAAGTTAGTGACGATGAAGGAGCTGCTAATGGAAGGTGATTTGTACCCTCCCAGCTCTGCCTGAGAAATGGGCTTGCCAAAAGAGTTTTACTCTAAAAGTCAGTTTTTGGGCGGCCTTGATTTTTGTTTGTATCCCAGGAAGCCTTCCAGGCAAGCCAGAGTGAGAAAACAGGTCAGCTCACTGCATGGAGCTGAGTGAGAACAGAAGGCAATGGGGAGTGGTTTGTTGCTGGAGGGAGAAGGCTCACCTAGGCCATTCTGGCTTTGGGTTGTTGTTGCCATTTTCTGAGAAGGACGCTTGTGACTTTGCCTCTCCAATGTGCCAGCAACAAAATGGAAAATACAACATTTCACTGGCTGTTTTGTCGCATCTCTTAGGAAACATTTGATTGATGTTTTGGACTGAATTGCTCAGAAGTTGAGTGTTCTGGAATTTAATGCTCTGATGTCTGAGATGATCAAAATGCAGCAAAGAATATCAGCTTCAAGCAGTATTAAAAGATGCTCTATGTGTCTGTATTGGGTAGGTAGTGCTGTGGGAAGAGGGTGTGGAGAAAGCCGGGTTCTGAAATGCCTTCAACAAAGTGAACAGGTTTCTTTGTTATGAACCTTTAATGTGAGCAAATGTGCAATGGGAATTCTTTTTTATTGAAGTATGGTTGATTTACAGTGTTGGGTTAGTTTCAGGCGTACAGCACAGTAATTCAGTTATACACCTATGTATTCTTTTTCAAATTCTTTTCCCTTATAGGTTGTTACAAAATACTGAGTATATTTCCCTGTGCTATACAGTAGGTCCTTGTTGGTTGTATATTTTATAATGGGAGTCTTGACAGACAAGGTGGAGAACTATCTTGTGGTGTGAAATATTTCCCAAACTTATTTGAACAGAGACACTTCCTCCCCACCCCACAGAATGCCTGTACTAGAGGCGAACAATTTCCAGTGTGCTGTTTAAACAAAGTAAAGTTTTTACTTCCGTTCAGATGAATGAAATCCAGACGTTGGCAGTCCAGGTGACTAACTGTGATATCCCCTGGGGCCTCATGCTCCTTTCATCTCTCTATTCTTAGATTCTTGGCTTATTACTTCCATCCCCCAGTCACTACACAGTTCCTGATGGCTAATGCTGAGCTCACCATCACATACCTGTTCCAAGCAAAAAGTTGGGAGAAGGGTGAAGGGCATGAAGTTGGTCCCCCTTGTCAGAGCATCTCCCTTGGGATTTCCTGGAAGTCTCATTCCATAAGTTCTATCTGTATCTCATTTGTTACGTTTAGCTGACATGGAGACTAGGAAATGTGGGCCCAGAGCTGGGCACATTGCTGCTGTAAAAATTAATAAACAAACATCTCAATTAAAAAAATCAGGAGATCAAAAGAGGTAGCTCTTATGTCTTGTGATGAGAGCAGAGCCCAACAACAGGAAGAAAGGCTTCCTCTTCTTGCCTGGCAAGAACTGAGCCAATGAGAGGCAGTTACAACTCAACCAATGAAAAACCAGCCTGGCAAGAACCCAGCCAATGAGAGACAACTCAGCCAATGAAAGCCTTCATGCTTCAGACTTCTAATTCCTCCAAGGGACCCTTTGTTTACTATATCCCTCCAATTTCCTTTTCTCCTCTCTAAAGGAGTTATCTCCATTTTTGCTGGAGATTTGCATACGGCTCACCATGTGCAAACACTGAATTGCAATTTTTGCTGATCCCAAATAAACCCTCCCCCCACCCCCCTTTTTTTTCCTGGAGAAATAATTGGCAGTCTATTTGTTTTAGGTCAACACTGCTCTGAGTTAAATCAGAGGATTTTTTCTTTTTTAATTGGGGGATAATTGCTTTACAATGTTGTGTTTGTTTCTGCCATACATCAAGGGGAATTGTGCGTAAGTATACATGTGTCCCCTCCTTTTTGAACCTCTCTCCCACCTAAGTCAGAGTGTTATAGCCAAAGAGGAAAAGAAGAAAAAATGTCAAAGAGGCAAACAGTCTCTATACAAACATCCAGCCAAACAAATCTCAGGGCTAAGTTTAGGAAATGTTGATGTGTATTGATTCCTCAATGGTGTCCAATGTTTTGTCTTACAGGCTACATGATCTTTTTTGTTTTCTCTCTCTCACACACACACATTCTGTATCTCCATTTATCTTTGTCTCTCAACACACATATAAGTATACAGAAATTTATATATCAATGCAGGTATGTCTTAGATTATCCACAGACTATAAATGACTAATAGAATTAGAGCAGGAAGGAAATTTAGAAACTATTTAGCTCAGTGGTTCTCAACTGTGGTAGCATGTTAGAATCAGTTGGGGGAATTTATAAAAATATTTATGCTTGAGTCCTACTAGTTTGAACTATAATCTTTGGGGATAATGCCCAAATATTCACCTTTTTTTCCTAAGTCTTTCTTCCCAGTTAATTCTACTCTGTAGCCAGGTTGGAAATATGTGGTCTAGACTTACTTCATCACTTTATAGGAAAATTATCTATGAAATTATTTCTTTCATGTCTGTTTACCCCATTAGACTGTAAAACCTATGAGAGCAGTACCTATTATGTTAACACGATATCCATCCCCAAAGCTTAGCACAGCCCTGGCACAAAGTTGAGTGAATTAATATGAATGAATGAGTCAACCAAGGCTCAGAAAGGAGAAGGTCCTCATGCAAGGTCATAGAGCAAATACACACACGGCTGAACGAGGATTGGAAATTTTCTCTCTCAACTTCCTGTTCCGGGCGCCTTCAGGTATCCCATGGCTTCCATAGTCAGACGGTCAGAACTTGGAGCTCTTTACTCCAGATGTGCTTTAGTGTTCCTGCAGTGCTTATTATATGCTGTTGTAATTATTTGTGAATCTCAGGTAAGGAGCTGTATCTTATTTCTTCAAGCATCATCAGCCACATACCTTGCCCGGCTCACCATAAATAACTCATGATAATAGCTAACAGGGAAAGAAAGAAAGGAAGAGCCAATGCAAATTCACTCCTTTGGAATACCATAACTTATTTTCAGAGTCTTTCTTGTCAAAAACCACTTCTTCAACCTTCCTTTTCTGTGCCTTAAATCTCGCTTTTACCTGGTCTCTAGCCAATTGTTCAATTTTAATTACCTGTCTGGTTAAAAAGTTTTGAAAACTAATTCACAGTAAGGTGTTAATGATTGATAAGGTTTGATGGAGCACACCTTTTTGGGATCTTTGCATATCAACCAAGAACAGTGTCCTGACTTGAAAAAGGAAAAAAGTCTAAGTATAATGATCAGAACTCCTGAGGGACAACTAGGGATGTAAGCAGAATGACCTTCCAGGAAAGATATAATCACATCAAAACACCTGTCATGTAGCAGGCAGCTAGGTTTTCCTCTCTGAGTAAGGAACCTGGAAGGTACGCCTAGGGGTCAAGTCCTCGAGTCTGCCTTAGTTAGAGATCTGCCTTGATCGTGGGGTCCTCACTGTAGATACATCATGCATGCAATGGTAAAGACCAGCAGCTTCCCTGGGGTGAAGTGGGGGCTAGGCCACAGGGGCTCAGACCCATATGGTCCAGGAGGAAGGAGATGCATATTCAGTGCCTGAGGCAGAGCTCTTAATAAATGTTAACTCTCTTTCTTCTCTCAGCAGGCATTGCTCAGTCAGCAGCCCCAGAGGGAACAATTACATTGTTTATCCAAACCTCAGCCACTTTGCTATGTAATTGATTTTTCATTGAGTGTATTTAAGAAATGGTTATTTACATGAATACAGGCACACCAGGGACATGGCAGCATCTGATCATAGGAAATGGAAGGGAACCTAGATCAAAGTAAGGAATTTA
>NW_011494639.1:1936046-1944406 GCF_000754665.1 Bison bison bison | reverse complement strand
GGAGGGAGGGTGGGCTTTGGAGGCAGACAGCCTTGGCTGGGAGTCTGACTCTGGTTGCTGACTTTGTATATTTGGGCAAATTATTAACCCTCTGAGCCTTGGTCTCCTCATTTGAAAAGGGGGTAAATGTACTTGCTATGAGAATGAAATTGAACAATGCTTATAAAATGCTGAGAGCTGGGGCTGCTGCAATGCCACAGTTATCTCTAGACCATTGTTATTATTAGTACTACTGTTAGCTTCCGTGGCGGGGAAGCTCTCAGCCCACCACTTAGCCTGCCTGACCCTAACCATATCCCACTGCTTGCCCTAAGTCTTACCTCTTCCCCAAAGCACCCGCTGTTGGTTCCGGTCCTTCTCTAGTTACCACCCTCTCCCATGAACATTTATGAGATTTAGTCTGTAGCATCATGTTTTAAACCTTAGTTAGAAGCCATTGTGTCATCTTTTTCCTCATCTAGACAAGGGATTGGCTACAGCACAACAGCCAAATCTGGTTGGTTCTTGTGTGGGCTCTAAGCTAAGGATTCACTGGGGGCTCAGCTCCTGCGGGAGACCTGGGTTCGATCCCTGAGTTGGGAATATCCCCTGGAGAAGGGAAAGGCTACCCACTCCAGTATTCTGGCCTAGAGAATTCCATGGACTGTATAGTCCATGGGGTGGCAAAGAGTCAGACACGACTGAGCGACTTTCACTTTCACTTGAGCTAAGAATAATTTTCACATTTTTAAATGATTGAAAAAAAATCAAAGGAAGAATAATATTTTATAATACATGAAATTGATATGAAATTCAAATTTTGGTGTTTGTAAATAGAGTTTTATTGGAAGACAGCCACACCCACTCATTTGTATATTCCCTATGGCTGCTTTTGGGCCACAGTGGCAAAGCTGAATAGTTACTAGAGATTGTTTGGTCCATAAAGTGAAAAATATGTAGTATCTGGAGAGGGGTTTAGGGGAGAACAGTTACATGTATATGTATGGCTGAGTCCCTTCACTATTTACCTGAAACTACCACAACATTGTTAATCAGCCATATCCCAATACAAAATGTTTTTGGTGTTAAAAAAAAAAAAAATTAGTATCTAGTCCTTATAGGAACATTTGCTGAACTCTAGACTATGAGCTCCTTAGGTGGGCAAGATGTGCCATTCTTGTTTGAATCTCCATGGCACAGAGCAGAACACTTGTCATATAGCAGGTGCTAGATAAATCCGCTGCATTCCTGAAGCAACAGATCAGTCTTGCCATGTAGGGTCTCCTGTCCATCCTCCCTCTGCTCTTGCTTTTGGGGTGCGAGTGGAGGATTATTTGTACAGCAGGAGTGTGTGGTTAGCTATCCCTCTTGTGGATTTGAGGTCTTTAAGGCAGAGAAACCAGTTCTAAGTGCAGTATCAAGAGAAGGAAATGCATATTCACGGGCACCAATATGCGCCTTGCATGTGCTGTGTCCTTTGGATGCCTTATCTCGTTTAATATTCATTTATTCAAAAAATAGTTATTAAGTGCCTACCACGGACCAGGCATTGTTCTAGACACCGTAAATGTAGCTGGGAACAAAACAGACAAAACAGTTACTTCTATCATTGAGTTTACTTTATATGTTGAAATGGGCAGGCATTCTACATAAATAAGCACAGTATACCGTATTGTTGTTTTAGTTGCTAAGTCATGTTCCACTCTTGCTACCCCATAAACTATAGCCCACCAGGCTCCCCTGTCCATGGGATTTCCCAGACAAGAATACTGGAGTGGGTTGTCATTTCCTTCTCCAGAGGATCTTCCCCACCCAGGGATCAAACCCGCATCTCCCTCATTGACAGGTGGATTCTTTACCACTGAGCCACGAGGGAAGCCCAATATATTGTATAGATAAGATCATAAATGATAAGGGGAAAAATAAGGCAGACATGATGCTTGCCAGCTTTTCATTTTTGATGGTGGGGGATTCTTAGAATTTTAGATGGAGAGGTCAGGGGATGCCTCTCTGAAAAGGTGATTTGATTTGAGCAAAGACTAAGGGGGTGAACTATGTGGATATTTGGTGAGAATATTACAGTTGACCTTCAAAAACACAGGTTTGAGCTGCAGGGGTCACTTATATGTATGTTTTTCAACAGTGGGTACTATGGCACTACAGGATCTGAGGTTGACTGAATCCATGGATGCAGAACTGCAGATACAGAAGAACCATGGATATGGAGGGCTGAATGTAAGTTCAGCTCAGTTCAGCCACTCAATCATGTCTGACTCTTTGCAACCCTAGGGACCGCAGCCCACCAGGCTTCCCTGTCCATCACCAACTCCCAGAGCTTGCTCAAACTCATGTCCATCGAGTCAGTGATGCCATCCAACCATCTCATCCTCTGTCGTCCCCTTCTCCTCCTGCCTTCAGTCTTTCCCAGCACCAGGGTTATACACGGATTTTCCACCGTGGAGAGTTGGCACCCTAACCCCTGTGTTGTTCAAGGGTCAACTGTATAGGCAGAGGGGCAGCAAGTGCCAAGGCCCTGAGCAAAGAGGGGACTTGGGGTCCAAGAAATAGCAGTGAAGCCTGAGTGAGGAGAGGGAGAAGAAAGGAGGAGGAGGTGGCGAGCTGAGCAGGGAGGGGAACGGGAAGGAGAAGGACCATGGCAAGCGCTTCCTATCACCTAGAGGGCTTCAGTTTTCCTTCTGGGATGGGGAGTCCCTGAAGGTTTTGAACACAGGATTGAGGATATCTGACTTTTATTTTAAAATAAGAGCTGTATGAGGTAGAGCTGATTTTTGTTTTCATTCTACGGATAAAAACATGGAAATTTGCAAAGGCCGGGTGGTGTGTGGTTATGCAACCAGTAAAAGGCAGAAGTGGGATTTGAATAATGTCTTACTGAGATTCCACTGTCCTCTCCGTCTGGCTGGCTGGCACAGAGTAGAGCCTCAGTAACTGTCATTTAAGTGAATTCAAAGTGGCTTCTGAGACTCGGGCTGTGGATTGAGCTGCACAGCCCCACACGCTGTCCCTCTGCTTAGCTCTGCCCTGTCCCCTGCGGGGACAGCCAGGAGCACGGCCTAAGTGCTGGCCACTGAGCCCTTCTGTCTTCCTGAAACTTGCGCCAGCCATGCAGTGGCCGAATGACAAACATTAATTAAAGTACGAGGGAGCAACTTAATTAGCTCCTAATACTCACATGCTGCCAATTAAACACCTTGATGACTGGTTTGCCCTGGAGCTTAATGAGGTGTTTCCAAATAAACCTAGCCCTGTGCCACCACCTGTCAGCCTCAGAGCCAAACCTTCTCCTGGATGTGCCCTCTCTTCCTCAGGAAGGAGTAGGAGGGGCTGGTTTGGGTGGAGAAGTGAAATCAGACATTGGTGTCTCTCGAGATGCTTTCATGGTCCTCTGGCGGATTTTTAAACTTGGCAAAAATCACTGTGCGGGTCATATCTCCATCCCCTCCTGTGCTCCCTCCAGACTTCAGGCCACAGGACCCTTTAGCTAAGGGGCCTGTGAGAGAGGAAAATTCTAATGTGTATTGAGACTTCTCCTTCCTGTGGGTAACATGAAGTCCCACTGTTTCATCCCTACTGTCTGCTCCCTAAGCACAGGCTATTGTGGTGGTTCAGTCGCTAAGTCATGTCCAATTCTCTGCAACCCCATGGACTGCAGCACACCAGGCTTCCCTGTCCTTCATTATCTCCCAGAGTTTGCTCAAACTCATGTCCGTTGAATTGGTGATGCCATCCAACCATCTCATCCTCTGCTGCCCTCTTCGCCTTCTGCCCTCAATCTTTCTTCTGATACTGGGAAAGATTGAAGTACAGATTATCCTCCTAAAAATTGTGGAATTGCATTGTTCTGAATGAGAGGCCAGAGTTTAACAGCAACACAGGAGAGAAGTCTTCGGACTCTGGCAAACTCAAGTTGTGTTAACAGAACCAAGAGATGGCTGGAGATGCCAAACTGCGCATCATTTGATCAAGGGATGACACTACAGTACTTGGTGCTGGAGAGGGACACAAGTACTGAGGGAAGGGTAGCATTTTACAAGGACATTGTAACATTGACAAATAGACATTCCCTATGGACGCTGGTCAGTGTGGTTAGTGGGGATGGCGGGGGGAAGTGCTAGAAATCAAATCAGTCAAGGAAGAGATGAAGAAATTGAGAAAACTTTGTCCAGAGCCCTGGCAATTCTTGGGACTGGGGACTGGGCATGGTGGCCATCATTCAATCTGTGAGAGCTGCTGTAGCATATTCTGTGTTGCTCTACAGATCAGTGCAAATTTCCAGGAGTGACAGTACCATAACCCACATTTTTATCCATAATACTTTGCAGAAGGAAGGCGAGGGATTTGCTCGATTTCACTTACCATTCTCCCCATAGCTGAAGCCATTTCTTCCCAACTTGAAGTCTGCAGATAAAAAAAGCTGAGTACCAAAGAATTGATGCTTTTGAACTGTGGTGTTGGAGAAGATTCTTGAGAGTCCCTTGGACAGCAGGGAAATCAAACCCTTTAATCGTAAAGGAAATCAGTCCTGAATATTCATTGGAAGAAATGATGCTGAAGCTGAAACTCCAATACTTTGGCCACCTGATGTGAAGAACTGACTCATTGGAAAAGACCCTGATGCTGGGAAAGATTGAAGGCAGGAGGAGAAGGGGACGACAGAGGATGAGATGGTTGGATGGCATCACTGACTTGATGGACATGAGTTTGATCAAACTCTGGGAGTTGGTGATGGATAGGGAGGCCTGGCATGCTGCAGTCCATGCGGTCACAAAGAGTTGGACACAACCCAGTGACTGAACTGAACTGAAGTCTGCAACACTTTTAAAACATGATCCCCAAATCTTCAACTCTCCTCTCATCAATAGATGGAGTCTTTGTCCCCTTTTCTTAGATCTGTGACTTTTTCACCACTAGAGTATAGGGTAAGTAGCAGTATGGTAGCTTCTGGGCCCAGGGATTAAGAAACTGGCCGCTTCCATGCCTCCCTCTTTGGTTGCTCCTTCTTCAAATCCAGCCACCGCAGTACAAGGAAGCAAGCAGGTGCCTGGACAGCCACATTCAGGTTGTTCAGCTGAGAGCCCAGCGGATGGCCAGAATTAAACACTGGCTGTATGAATGTGATTCTCTGCATGGAGCGGAAAGGAACTGTGCTCACTGAGCCCTGCCCCAAAAGCACATTTGTGAGCAAAATAAGCGATGGTTGCTGTTTTCAGCCTCGTATGTGAGAAGGTTTGTTCAATAACTGGATCCAGGCAAGGCAGGCTTCCAATTTTTAAAAACAGTCCCAACTTGAATGTCAGACTGTCTATGCAGAAAGTCAGGTCAGCCTGACCCTGGGTAAACAGTAGTGACTCAGAGCATTTGCTGAGTGAATGAATGACTATGTGTTCCGGTCATGGAAACTGAACCCTTGCCCTAGTTCTGAGACCCAGTCTTCCTCTAGTGGCCCGGTTCAGTGTATGGTTTTTTTTTTAACCTTTTATTTTAATAATGATGTCCATTTTTAAAATACAATTTGAAACAATCTGAAGGTGTTTCAAATACATAAAAGAAGTAAGTGAGGAGCTGCTCTGGGTGAAGTGAGACAATGGCTGTCTGCCCTGCCAGCCCACCCTGCCCTCCCCACCTCACAGGGACCCCGAGACACTTGCTTTTGTGGAAAACCAATATCCCCATTCCCCTGTGTACACTTGCCTTTGGTGCCATGCTGGAGTCTGTCCTGACCACCTTTCTCCCCCACGTATGGGACCAGGCATTGAAACGGAAACTGAACTGCAGGATTACTCGTGGTAACAGAGGCCTGGTTGCCCACTAACAGCCCTGGTGAGCTTCCTGAGAAATGAAGGACTAAGGTATTAGCAGATAAAAGCAAGGCCCTTGCTGGGGCCCTGGAGCCAATGAAGCAGGCCCTCCTTGTGGGGAGAGAGGTGAGGCTGGCTGTGATCTGCCTGGCCACCGTGAGGGAAGGGCAGGGTCAAGAGGGTGTCTCTGCATGTGGGTGTTAGGTTGGCAGTCTATGGAGAGGGTCAGGACACCCACAGCTGGGCTGAAGCAGATGCCATAGGAGCCGTCACAGTGGGAAAAGCTGAGTACCCACCAGATCTAACGGGAAGTATTTAAGTGTGATGGCTCAGTAGTAAAGAATCCATCTACAATGCTGGAGATACAGGAGACCTGGGTTCAGTCCCTGGGTTGAAAAGATTCCCTGGAGGAGGAAATAGCAACCCACTCCAGTATTCTTTCCTGGAGAGTCCCATGGACAGAGGAGCCTGGTGGGCTACTGTCTATAGGGTCCCAAAGAGTCAGACAGGACTGAGAAAGTGAATGAGTCCAGTCAATGAGTTTGGAAGGTGGAACATGAGGCTTGAATGGACAACAGTGGACAGTCCACTTTCCCAGGGCCCCCTGGACATGGAAGGCTGGGCCTGGGGTGGTTGGGGTGAAGGCTGGAGTGCTGGAGGGGTGCTGAGGCGTGTGCTCAGAAGGCAGGAGGACAGGACCCAGTGAGGCTGGCAGAGACCAAGGGGGAGGTCAGGGGAAGGGCTGGAAAGGGCAGAGCCAGGACTTGGGGAAAGGCAGCTGAAAAAAGAAGCTTGTTCCACAGAAAGGACCTGATGTTCAGACACATGGGACGGAGAAGTGGGGAGGGCTCCAGTGAAGAGGCCAGGCTTCCAGAAGGTTCTGAGAGGATTGCTCAGTTTCCAGTGAACTGTGATGGGCGTTGGGGTTGGGGGTGGGTCCAGTGACTGAAGCCTAAAGGACCGTTACTTCTTCAGAAAATCAGTGTGATGTCATGAAAAGAACAACATCTAGGAGCCAGGAGGTCTGGCTTTTCATCTGACTTAGCTGCTGAGAAGTCATTTTGGTTTTCTGGGCCTTTCATGGCCTTATCTGTAAAATGAGGAAGTTAATTGCGATTGATTGCCAAGTCCCTTTGAGTTCTAGAAGTTCTAGACTTTGTAAGATCCCATCCAACAAACATACATGGGTCAGGCGTGGTGCTGGGCCCTGCTGAAGGGGCAAGAGGACCAGATGCCCTTCCTTCAAGGGACTCACACTGTAGGAGGGAGAACAGGAGTTTCTGCAAGTAGCTGGGCTACAGTGTGAAAGGAAGAGAAAGCACTGATCTGTTACTAGGCCCAGATTAAGGTTTAGGGTGACCTAGTGAAGAGAAGATGCCAAGAATACACAGAAGAACTGTACAAAAAAGATCTTCACAACCCAGATAATCGCGATGGTGTGATCACTGACCTAGAGCCAGACATCCTGGAATGTGAAGTCAAGTGGGCCTTAGAAAGCATCGCTACGAACAAAGCTAGTGGAGGTGATGGAATTCCAGTTGAGCTATTTCAAATCCTGAAAGATGATGCTGTCAAAGTGCTGCACTCAATATGCCAGCAAATTTGGAAAACTCAGCAGTGGCCACAGGACTGGAAAAGGTCAGTTTTCATTCCAACCCCAAAGAAAGGCAATGCCAAAGAATGCTCAAACTACTGCACAATTGCACTCATCTCACAGCTAGTAAAGTAATGCTCAAAATTCTCCAAGCCAGTCTTCAGCAACATGTGAACCATGAACTTCCTGATGTTCAAGCTGGATTTAGAAAAGGCAGAGGAACCAGAGATCAAATTGCCAGCATCTGTTGTGTCATAGAAAAAGCAAAAGAATTCCAGTAGAACATCTACTTTTGCTTTATTGACTATGCCAAAACCTTTGACTGTGTGGATCACAATAAACTGTGGAAAATTCTGAAAGAGATGGGAATAGCAGACCACCTGATCTGCCTCTTGAGAAATTTGTATGCAGGTCAGGAAGCAACAGTTAGAACTGGACATGGAACAACAGACTGGTTCCAAATGGGAAAAGGAGTTCGTCAAGGCTGTGTATTGTCACCCTGCTTATTTAACTTATATGCAGAGTACATCATGAGAAATGCTGGGCTGGAAGAAGCATGAGCTGGAATCAAGATTGCCGGGAGAAATATCAATAACCTCAGATATGCAGATGACACCACCCTTATGGCAGAAAGTGAAGAGGAACTAAAAAGCCTCTTGATGAAGGTGAAAGAGGAGACTGAAACAGTTGGCTTAAAATTCAACATTCAGAAAACGAAGATCATGGCATCTGGTCCCATCACTTCATGGGAAATAGATGGCGAAACAGTGGAAACAGTGTCAGACTTTATTTTTTCTGGGCTCCAAAATCACTGCAGACGGTGACTGCAGCCATGAAATTAAAAGACGCTTACTCCTTGGAAGGAAAGTTATGACTAACCTAGATAGCATATTCAAAAACAGAGACATTACTTTGCCAACAAAGATTCGTCTAGTCAAGCCTATGGTTTTTCCTGTGGTCATGTATGG
>NW_011494639.1:1924621-1935946 GCF_000754665.1 Bison bison bison | reverse complement strand
GAGTCCCTTGGACTGCAAGGAGATCCAACTGGTCCATTCTGAAGGAGATCAGCCCTGGGATTTCTTTGGAAGGAATGATGCTAAAGCTGAAACTTCAGTACTTTGGCCACCTCATGTGAAGAGTTGACTCATTGGAAAAGACTCTGATGCTGGGAGGGATTGGGGGCAGGAGGAGAAGGGGACAAGATGATGAGATGGTTGGATGGCATCACTGACTCGATGGACATGAGTCTGGGTGAACTCTGGGAGTTGGTGATGGACAGGGAGGCCTGGTGTGCTGTGATTCATGGGGTCGCAAAGAGTCGGATACGACTGAGTGACTGAACTGAACTGAACTGAGTGAAGAGAAGTGGAAAATCTCAAAACTGGTAACTGAAGGAAAACAAAAAGAGTCAACAAAAGAGTTCAAAATGCAGTACTTGGGTGCAATCTCAAAAATGTCAGAAGGATACCTGTTTGTTTACAAGGCAAACCATTCAATGTCACAGTAATCCAAGTCTATGCCCCGACCAGTAATGCTGAAGAAGCTGAATTTGAACAGTTCTATGAAGATCTACAAGACTTTCTAGAATTACACCCAAAAAATATGTCCTTTTCATCATAGGGGCCTGGAAAGCAAAAGTAGGAAGTCAAGAGATACCTGGAATAATACGCAAATTTGGCCTTAGAGTACAGAATGAAGCAGGGCAAAGGCTAACAGAATTTTGCCGAGAGAACGCACTGGTCATAGCAAACACCCTCTTCCAACAACACAAGAGAAGACTCTACACATGGACATCACCTGATGGTCAACATCGAAATCAGATTGATTATATTCTTTGCAGCCAAAGATGGAGAAGCTCTATACAGTCAGCAAAAACAAGACAGGGAGCTGACTGTGGCTCAGATCATGAACTCCTTATTGCCAAATTCAAACTTAAATTGAAGAAAGTGGGGGAAGCCACTAGACCATTCAGGTTTGACCTGAATCAAATGCCTTATGATTATACAGTAGAAGTGACAAATAAATTTAAGGGATTAGATCTGATAGACAGAGTGCCTGATGAACTATGGACTGAGGTTTGTGACATTGTACAGGAGACAGGGATCAAGACCATCCCCATGGAAAAGAAATGCAAAAAGGCAAAATGATTTTCTGAGGAAGTCTTACAAATAGCTGAGAATAGAAGAGAAGCTAAATGCAAAGGAGAAAAGGAAAGATAAATCCATGTGAATGCAGAGTTCCAAAGAACAGCAAGGAGAGATAAGAAAGCCTTCCCTCAGTGATCAATGCAAAGATATAGAGGAAAACAATGGAGTGGGAAAGACTAGAGATCTCTTCAAGAAAATTAGAGATACTAAAGGACATTTCATGCAAAGATGGGCTCAATAAGGGACAGAAATGGTAAGAACATATCAAAAGAAGAAGAGATTAAGAAGAGGTGGCAAGAATACATAGAAGAACTGTACAAAAAAGATCTTCACGACCCAGATAACCATGATGGTGTGATTACTCACCTAGAGCCAGACATCCTGGAATGTGAAGTCAAGTGGGCCTTAGGAAGCATCATTACTAACAAAGCTAGTGGAGGTGATGGAACTCCAGTTGAGCTATTTCAAATCCTAAAAGATGATGCTGTCAAAGTGCTGCACTCAATATGCCAGCAAATTTGGAAAACACAACAGTGGTCACAGGACTGGAAAAGGTCAGTTTTCATTCCAATCCCAAAGAAGGAAAATGCCAAAGAATGTTCAAACTACCACATAATTGCACTCATCTCACATGCTAGCAAAGAAATGCTCAAAATTCTCCAAGCCAGGCTTCAACAGTATGTGAACTGTGAACTTCCAGATGTTTAAGCTGGTTTTAGAAAAGGCAGAGGAACCAGAGATCAAATTGCCAGCATCTGTTGTGTCATAGAAAAAGCAAAAGAATTCCAGTAAAACATCTACTTCTGCTTTATTGACTATGCCAAAGCCTTTGACTGTGTGGATCACAATAAACTGTGGAAAATTCTGAAAGAGATGGGAATACCAGACCACCTGACCTGCCTCCTGAGAAATCTGTATGCAGGTCGAGAAGCAATAGTCAGAACTGGACATGGAACAACAGACTGGTTCCAAATAGGAAAAGGAGTACATCAAGGCTGTATATTGTCACCCTGCTTGTTTAACTTATATGCAGAGTACATCATGAGAAACGCTGGGCTGGAAGAAGCACAAGCTGGGATCAAGATTGCTGGGAGAAATATCAATAACCTGAGATACATAGAAGATACCACCCTTATGGCAGAAAGTGAAGAGGAACTAAAGGGCCTCTTGATGAAAGTGAAAGAGGGGAGTGAAAAATTTGGCTTAAAACTCAACATTCAAAAAATGAAGATGATGGTATCTGGTCCCATCACTTCATGGCAAATAGATGGGGAAACAATGGAAACAGTGACAGACTTTATTTTCTTGGGCTCCAAAATCACTACAGATAGTGACTGCAGTCTTAAAATTAAAAGACGCATGCTTCTTGGAAGAAAAACTATGACCAACCTAGACAGCATATTAAAGAGCAGAGACATTACTTTGCCAACAAAGGTCTATCTAGTCAAAGCTATGGTTTTTCCAGTAGTTATGTATGGATGTGAGTTGGACTCTAAAGAAAGCTGAATGCTGAAGAATTGATGCTTTGGAATTGTGGTGCTGGAGAAGACTCTTGAGAGTCCCTTGTACTGCAAGGAGATCAAACCAGTCAATCTTAAAGGAAATCAGTCCTGAATATTCATTGGAAGGACTGATGTTGAAGCTGAAACTCCAATACTCTGGCCACCTGATGCAAGGAACTGACTCATTGGAAAAGACCCTGATGCTGGGTAAGATTGAGGGCAGGAGGAGAAGGGGACGACAGAGGAGGAGATAGTTGGATGGCATCACTGACCCGATGGACATGAGTTTGTGCAAGCTCTGGAAGTTGGTGATGGACAGGGAAGCCTGGCGTGCTGCAGTCCATGGGGTTGCAAAGAGTCGGACATGACTGAGCGACTGGACTGAACGGAAGGAAGAACTGATTGATTTAAAGTTAAAGCAGGAAGCTCTGGGAGAGTGTACTCAAGGCTTCAGAGCCAAGAGCAGAAGCAAGGGGATGAGGGCTGCCTGTCTTGGGCCCACCCTGCACCCAGGCCTTCTCAGAACAGCTGAGGCCCAGTGCTGAACACAGGGCTGTGGGAAGACTCTGCCCCGGTCCTCTCCTCCATGGACAGGGACAAGAAGTGCTCATTTCATTCCTTTCAAACATCTCTTTATTTTCATTTTAGAAAAGTTAGAGAATTGAAATAGCAAACGATTCATAAGTTTAGCAGCCAATTAGCTTAGTGTAGCCCAGGTCTCCCACCACCCCTCTCTCTTTCTCTCAGCACACCTGCACACACACACACACTTTTATTCAGCTACATTTCGCTTTTCTCATTTGGCAATACAATCAAACATCTCCCTTTGTTTATAAATACAGATTGATATTGACCGAAGACTGCAGGACTCCAAGATGGCGGCAGCCACTCCAGTGAAAAGAAAGAAACTCACAGATGTCAAAATAGGGGAGCTGCCAAGCACGATATGGATGTGGGATTTCACCCCAGAGACACTGTTGGAGCGTCTCAAAGCAGTTACTACCGGTTCTACAACAGGTATGTCTAGTGAGGAAAAAAAGGTGTAACTGGGTTTTTCTGGTCTGGCAGCTTACATGGTTTCCAACTATCGCCTTTCTCACAAAGGAGCTCAAACGTGAGCAGCCACGCAAATACCTCTGAGGCTTGGAGGGTGCCCTGTGAATCCCTTACCATGACCTTCGTTGCCTGGCGCCCCTGAATCCTTTCATAGCCTAACTGAGAATTAACACCCGACAAAAGATGACTGGTAAAAAAATATATATCAACATCCTCATTTTTAATGGCTTCATAATAATTTTATTGTGTGAAAGAAGCATAAATTACTTAACAATTCCCTATTGTTTGAAGTTTAAATTTCTTACATTTTTTGTTCTACTATTATAAACAATGCTTTAATGAAAACAGTGTTCTGCATAGATCTTGGCACACCTACCTAATTATTTCCTCGAATATAATGATTTCACAGCTTCTGATGTATATTACCATGTTACTCTCTGGAAAATTTGTTCCTACTTATTCCCTATAGGAGCATATAGATGTCATTCCCCCCTACTTGCTGACTCCAGGCATTATTCTTTTTAATTTTTGCCATCTGAAAAGTGAAAAGGGCATATCATTGTTTTAAGTCACATTTCTTTTATTACCGTCGAGGTTGAACATTGTTTATATTTTAAAACCGTATTTGCATTTCTTTCATGATTTACTTTTTCAATATCACTTTGCCATTTTACGCCCATGGTGTGTATATTAGTTTCCTAGCACCGCCGTAACAAATCACCACAAAGTAGGTGGCTTAAAACAACAGAAACTTATTTTCTCAGAGTTCTGGAGGGTGGGAGTCTGAAATTAAAGTGTCATCAGGGTCAGGCTTTTTCTGAAGACTCTAAGGAAGAGTCCTTTCTTGCTTCTTTTGGCGGGGAGACCACTGTGCTGTGCTTTTCTCCCCCTATTAATTTGTAGCAGCTCTCTACTTCACCCTTTAGCTCTTTTGACTCACACTTGGCCCTCAGCTCAGCCAGGGAGAGACAGAGATCGGATTAGATTTGAGGAAGGGAGGTTTTGATACCTAGACACCACGTGAGTCATGAGTCCTGAGAGTCTCAGGAGTTCTGTATTAATGAGAAGCTAAGAGATGGAGTTAGAGAGGTTATCCCCTCGGCCCCGCTGTGAGGGACTCTTGGCAGCGCCCTCACTAGAAGCTCTTGAAGCTAGTTGTTTAGAGGCATGGTGATCAGGCTGGGAGAGACTGAGCGCTCAGTGACAGTCTTTGAATCATAAGTAAGTAAATGAATGACCTCTGGGGCTGGGAAGAAAGTCATCTGGCTTTGCTGGGGCTTCCAAGCTTGTATGAGGCCGTTTGACTAACACTGGTTTATTAAGAGGATCATCTGGCTGTTTTCCTATTTCTCAAGCATTTAAGCATTTCAACCCTGAACTTATAGTTTCCTTGCCCCTGAAAGGATCCTGTTCATCCTAAGAAGAAAAACTGTTACCAAATTAGAAGACTGTCCGCTCTCCATGGCCTTTGCAATGTCCTTCTCTAGATGGATAGGAAGGTGGAGAAGAATTGGCTCCACTTTCCAGATGAATTAAGTTGGAGCCATAGTAGTCTAGTGGAAACTTCCACAGGGCTCAAACCCAGATCCTTCCTTTCTGCAACGTCACCTCCAAGGAGCAGCTCTGCAGAGTCAAGAGAAAGACAGGACTCTGGAGAGGTTCTGGGGTCTCTGAGAGTGGGAAGTGCCTTGTCCCAAGGTGGTGCGGGGGCAGTGTGGCAGGTCAACCTTCCCTCTAATGGGCCTGGGGACAAGAACCACTGTGGTTGGAAAAACCTTTATCTTTCAGTGGGACATCAGGTACTGTTGGGGCCAGAAGTGAGTGAGGATGAAGAAAAGTGTGTCATGCCCACCACTGCCTGTTCCTGCTCAGGAAACAATACAAACATCAAGACAAGTGTCTTCCAGAAGGCAAAGGCCAACCATGGGAAGTGTGCTGAAGTAGAATACTCCTGAATTTAGGGAAAGTATAGGTGCAGGTTTGAATCTTAGCTCTGCAATTTACTAGCTGAGTAGCGTGGCTTAATTATCTTAAATCTTTCCATTTCAGTTTTCTTTTTGTAAAAGTAAGACAATCTTTTGGTAAGTTGTTTACAGGATAAGATAAAATACTATATGAAGAAGAGTCCTTCGCGACCCCATGGACTGTAGCCCACCAGGCTCCTCCGTCCATGGGATTTTCCAGGCAAAAATACTGGAGTGGGTTGCCATTACCTTCTCTAGGAGATCTTCCCGGCCCAGAAATTGAACCTGGGTCTCCCACGTTGTAGGCAGACGCTTTACCATCTAAGCCACCAGGGAAGTCCATGGCACATAATAGGTATCAAATAAATGTTACTTTACTTCTTCTCTGTAGCAAGCCACCCCAGTAGACTTGCTTGGGAAATTCCACAGACAGGGGAGCCTGGCGGGCTATAGTCCATGGGGTCCCAAAGAGTTGGGACATGACTGATCGAGCAGCAGGGCATTTTTGAGAAGCCAAAGCAGTTCCAGGAAAGCTGAGGTGCTTGCCAAAGGCCCCACAGCTTTTGATGGCAGAGCCAGGACTGCGGCTGAGGACCTCCCTGGCCTCTTGATCCTGGCCTCTCTCACCAGATACGAGTGTGGAAAACGAGAACTTAAAATGTGCCTGAGGACTTCTCTGGCGGCTCAGTGGTAAAGAATTCACCTGCCGATGCAGGAGACTCGAGTTCAATCCCTGGTCTGGGATGATCCCACATGCCATGGAGCATCTAAGCCCGTGTGCCACAACTACTGAGCCTGTGCTCTAGAACACAGGAACTGCAATGGCTGAGCCCACACACTGCAACTGCTGAAGCCTCTACGCCCTAGAGCCTGTGCTCTGCTGCACAGGAAGCCTCTGTAATGGGAAGCTTGTGCAGCAGAGCTAGAGAGTAGCCCAAGCTTGCTGCAACTAGAGAAAGGCCCAAGCAGCTACGAAGGCCCAGCACAGCCAAAGATAAAAGCATTTTTTTATCCTACGTAATTTTATTGGAGCAATAGCACTGAGTGATTCTCCCTAAAGAAATCCCTTCATCCGTCTAGGTTGATAAATTCTCTCTCATTCTTTGGGCTAAGGCACTCTCCCTTAAATAGGCTTTGGAAAACTTACTTCTGTGTTCACCTGATCAGAAATATGCATACCATAAGATCTGGCCAGGCCTTATTGGGACACGTTGAGCAGGACTCTGATGGGGAATGTGGGGGAGAAAGCTAGAGCTCCACCCTGTGGGTGAGCAGGTGTGAGCGGCTCCCTGTGGGTATACGCTGGATTGGAGATGGGAGACACAGGGCAGGAACCCCAGGACCGCCTGGGAGACACAATGCTCTCCCTGGGAGAAGGTTCATCACACAGGCTGTCCAGCCTCCCTTCTGGGCAAATGGGAACCTGGGGGAACCGGAGGCTCTGGGTAGAGTGTGAAGATGAAGGCATTACCTGCCTACAGGTGAGGAATATGGGACTGAAGGGAACACCTTGGGGGAATAGTTGGACCCCAAATCTACACAGACTGTTGAAACAAGTCATCAGTTTGAAAGGGCAAATCAGAAAAGCGGAGTCAGGTGGGAAGACCAGTGGACAGCACCCAAGGAAATCAGAGTTGAAGATGTTGAAGGTTCGAAGCCAGGGTGGTCATGGAGATTGAGCTGTGCTTTGAGACGGCAGCTACAGAGGTGTCTCTCAGCCCCACACAGGAGCCATGACGATGTGGTAAGATTTTCCCTGCCGTCCACAGTCAGAATCTCTACTTCCCTGCTCAGTTTTAACCCCTCTTCTTGTCTTGCACCTGAGGGGGAGAAAATACAATTCCTAAAGCAGGTGCCAAATCCCAGCTCCTTCTTCCCACCTTGGAAGCGGGAGTGAAGGATCTGCCAAGAAACAAAGCCACTTCAGTGAGTGTCAGATCGATGGATGCTTCTGGAAACCGCTTTATTGCTTTGGAAGAAGCCTTTGTGTTATCATTGCTGAAGCTGGAGCCTCATTTAGGGCAGTTGAGACACTCTGACCTCAGGCTCAGCTCCCAGGGGCATTGTCTCCCACAAGTCCGTCTTTTGAAGGATTAGGCATTTTCATCACCAGCGGTGATTAAACACCACAAGGACTGCCTCGGTCTTCTTCCCAGGAGGGTCGTAATTCCATTGACTAAGACTCTGGCTCTGTGTATGGAATGATGGACATTATCCTCTGTGTGACTGAATGTGTGACTCATATGACACTGAGAATAAAACCAGGTTGAATAATAAGAAAATATAAGCCACAGAGGATCTGAAGAAAACCCTTGAAATCATTGTCAAATTGTAAATTAACACCCATAACGAGACTAGAAATTTATCTTAAATTTAGGACATTCTGTTTTTATTTTTTCCACTGAGTTTAAAAGCTTTCCATAAATCCTAAATATTTGGAGGCTGTAAAATTGATTAAACACCTGAAATGTGGTTCCCTGGGACATAAGGAGAAAAATATTAAGCACTTTTTTAAAGTCCATGAGTGAGGACTGAGTTATGGTTTCTTTGAATAGTGAGACTTGTGCCTTCTCTAGTGAAGTCAAGAGGAAATGAAGAGAAAGGAAATCAATAGGAAAATGACGCTCATGCTTGAACCATTATTTTCTTCTTCCACCAGGCACCTGCCATTGGTTCACATAATTAGTAGTAAAGTGATTAAAAACATACTAAAACCTTGAAACAGAGCGTGGGGCAGTAGCCTGAGCAGAAAGATCCTTGCTCCTACATCATTCCATCATTCTGCCTCTTTGACGCCCCCCACCCCCAGCCATGAAATTAAAAGATGCTTACTCCTTGGAAGGAAAGTTATGACCAACCTAGATAGCATATTGAAAAGCAGAGACATTGCTTTGCCAACAAAGGTCTGTCTAGTCAAGGCTATGGTTTTTCCAGTGGTCATGTATGGATGTGAGAGTTGGACTGTGAAGAAGGCTGATCTCCGAAGAATTGATGCTTTTGAACTGTGGTGTTTGAGAAGACTCTTTCGAGTCCCTTGGACTGCAAGGAGATCCAACCAGTCCATCCTAAAGGAGATCAGCCCTGGGATTTCTTTGGAAGGAATGATGCTAAAGCTGAAACTCCAGTACTTTGGCCACCTCATGTGAAGAGTTGACTCATTGGAAAAGACTCTGATGCTGGGAGAGATTGAGGGCAGGAGGAGAAGGGGACGAGATGGCTGGATGGCATCACTGACTCGATGGACGTGAGTCTGGGTGAACTCTGGGAGTTGGTGATGGACAGGGAGGCCTGGCGTGCTGCGATTCATGGGGTCGCAAAGAGTCAGACACGACTGAGCGACTGAACTGAACTGAACCCCCACCATCCCCAATGCTTTCATCCATCTTTTGAACATGACTCATGCCTTAATGCTGCTATGATGTTACATATTTCTATGGTGATTCATCTTTCAAGAGAGCCTGTGTCTAGCCTTGCAAATGGTCTAGCAGTTTACATTTTATCGGCTCTTCCCCCAAGCACTGACCTGTGACGTCTCTGGTACCCAGAAGCTCTGTGTTGGTGGGCCTCCCACTTGCTGTAAGTGGGACCTTGCCTACAGCTTGATATCCTTAGTCAAGTCAAGTCAGTGTGTTCACTGAGTACCGGTTCTCAGGTCCTACTTTTTGACATGTGAGGGCAAGGAGGAGCAGGCTGGCCAGTTGGCATCCAGTGACTGGGGGTAGAGGCCTCTGATCCACAGAATTTGTTATCTCCTTCCTTTGGGGAGGTTAACTTACAGAAGGTTCCGGACTACTAAGTGGTTTGGATTTGTACCCAGGTCTCCTTGATCCTGGGCTTCCCTGGTGGCTCAGCTGGTAAAGAATCCTCTTGCAATGCGGGCGACCTGGGTTTGATCCCTGGGTTGGGAAGATCCACTGGAGAAGGGATAGGCTACCCACTCCAGTATTCTGGCCTGGAGAATTCCATGGACTGTATAGTCCATGGGGTTGCAAAGAGTCAGATACGACTGAGCAACTTTCATTTTCTCCTTGATCTTAAGAAAACGATGAAGTAGGGAGTGACAGAGAGGATAACTGGGAAGCTTCAATGGATTCTGAAGCTGGCCTGCCATTACCAGCAGGGAGTTGTCCACACCCTCCCAGCATGCACTTGAGTGAGCTGAGTTTACTTGATGTATTGGAGCAGATGGGCATCAAGTACATACTTAACACAATTCCAATGACTGTGGGCTTGAAGATTACCAACCAGGATCTGATTTCCACAATTTTATGCCACTTGAGTCAAAGACAAACACAGTCAGAGTCTTGGATGATGAAACCTTGGGAATCAAGAATTAATTCACAGAGTGAGGCAGATGTCTGGGACCAGCTGCAAAGAGGACTGTCCACAGAACTGTGGTAAGGAGAGAGAGGAAACCAGTTCTCAGCCTGGAGATGTCCCCTGAGGTGGCAGAGGAGGGCAGAGGAGCTTCTAGGGTTTCCGGGCAAAGTCAGTCCCTGAAGGCAGGTCTCTTTTCTGTCTGATTGACCTCAATTTGTCTTTGATCGATTTTCTTTCCACAAGTCCAATCTATCTACAACTAGTTACCTGACTTGAGTTCCATCCCAGCACTTTGGGGGGCCAGTCCTGCCTCTCCCTGGATGGGAAGGACTGGTGGATCATCCCCGCTGCTCCATTGCTTAGGGCCTGACTGGCAACCGACACTCTTTGGGTGGTGACTGTTTCCTCTTGTATGAGTCCTAAATATCAACTGATACTTGGGTTCTTCGTCTTGTGCTATGACTTTGGTCCTCTCCCTCCCCAACAAGTGGATCTCCCTTTAGCACCTGTGACCTGAAATATGTCTGGGGTGACAGCAGCCTTGAACACTGTACCTCGACTTCACCTTGGCAGGGAGATGCTTCCAGACTCTGCTCTGCTGTCAGTATCTTCAGCTCCTGTCTCACTTCAGAGTGAGGTTCTTTTTAGACACACACACACACACACACACACAATTTTGTCCACTTGCTCTTGGCTGTGCTGGGTCTTCACTCCCACACGGGCTCCCCTCTCACTGTGGTGCTTCTCACTGTGGTGGTGTCTCTTGTTGCGAAGTATGGGCTCTAGGGAATGTGGGCTTCAGCCGTTGTGGTGATAGGCTCCGTAGTTGTAGTTCTGGCTTTAGAGAACAGGCTCAATAGTTGTGGCTCACTGGCTTAGTTGCTCCAAGGCACGTGGGATCTTCCTGGATCAGGGATCAAACCCATGTCTCCTGCCGTGGCAGGTGGTCTTTACCACTGAGCCATTAGGGAAGCCCCAAAGTGAGGTTCTTGAGCTGATCCTAGATCTGTCCCTCTTTTAACCTCCCTGCTTCATCAAAAGAGGTCTCAAACCTGGATCCTGCTCTCAGAGAGCCTGCAGACTTGCTAGATCAGCAGTAAGTATGCAAACAAGACGGATGGACAGCATTCCAAAGAAGGACACAGTCCAGCGCTAAGCTATGTGACGTGACAGGTGGTAGGAAATCAGAGAAGAGAAAGCAGCACAGATGCTGGGGCCGGACAAGGCTCCACGGAGGAGTGAGGCGCAGACTGGATGGTGAGGGTGGAGCAGTCAGCCCTCTATTATTGCCCCACCCTGGCTACAGAGGCTCGAACTGGAGTCCTAAGGGTATGTGGGCTTCAGACTCCGGC
>NW_011494639.1:1898551-1924521 GCF_000754665.1 Bison bison bison | reverse complement strand
GCTTTTGTATGCGTGCGTGCAGCAAAGGGGACTAGGTGGTTGAGAAGGTCTGGCTTCTCTCTGGATGGCCATCAGGAGCTATTAGTGAGGAAAGCAATTATTTACCAACAGACATTAAATCTTGGCTGCTTGTCCATATGGGTAATGATCGTAATGAAATGTAGACTCCTGCCAAATGGATATGGATGAAGTCTTAGAAAATGAAGAGATGGATTTTTTGACAGGGAGCTGGAAGCAATATCTATCAACAAGAGGTACTCCATCCTCCAGGAAACCCTGCAGGAAGTTAAGGCGTCAGTGGAGCTGGGAACAGGAAGGAAAGGGCTGGAGTCATGTGTGGTACTGAGGCGGTGAGCCCAGGGTTCATACAACAGACGCGTGTGGGACTTTGTGAACTGTTTATGTCAGCTCAATTTCTGCTCTGAGATTCTGATGCAGTAGGTCGGGGTGGAGCTTGGACTAAGGTGCACATCTCCACTTGGATCATAGGAAGACACAGTTTCATCCAAACTCAAATCCCAAGGCCACTTGAAAGCTGGGAAGTGCTGAGAGAATGAATGAGAGAACCACGTCAAGAATGGACAGGACCCACAAGCCGGGTGGGCTGGTGGTTCTCAAAGTGTGGTCTTGAAACTGAGCAGGGCCCTGAGAGGCCCTCCTGGGTCCAAATCCTTTATGTGTCCCCATTGCTCGTTTGTAGGGGAAAGGCTTTGTCTGCCCAGAACTTCCCTGAGTACCACAGGGCAGGTTCAAGCACTTGCAAATCAGGGAAGTAAGGGAAGGCAGAAACAAAGAGTAGCAGTCAAGAAAGGTGGTGCAGCGATTAAAGCGGGATCCTGGATCTTCCTCAAGGGATATACATAACAGTATCTTTGAATTTTTCCTGCAGAAACTAGAGTGTTCACCCAGCTGGAAGAGGGCAACTTCAGGCTGAGCACAGGATTCCTGGAGCACTGCCCCGTTCAGTTCAGTTCAGTCACTCAGTCATGTCCGATTCTTTGAGACCCCATGGACTGCAGCACGCCAGGCCTCCTTATCCATCACCAACTCCTGGAGCTTGTTCAAACTCATGTCCATCGAATCAGTGATGCCATCCAACCATCTCATCTTCTGTTGTCCCCTTCTCCTCCTGCCTTCAATCTTTCCCAGCATCAGGGTCTTTTCAAATGGGTCAGTTCTTTACATCAGGTGGCCAAAGTATTGGAGTTTCAATTTCAGCATCAGTCCTTCCAATGAATATTCAGGACTGATTTCCTTTAGGATGGACTGGTTGGATCTTCTTGCAGTCAAGAGACTCTCAAGAGTCTTCTCCAACACCACAGTTCAAAAGCATCAATTCTTTGGTGCTCAGCTTAATGGTCCAACTCTCACATCTGTATATGACTACTGGAAAAACCATAGCTTTGACTAGAGGGACCTTTGTTGGCAAAGTAATGTCTCTGTTTTTTAAAATGCTGTCTAGTTTGGTCATAGCTTTTCTTCCAAGGAGCAAGCATCTTTTAATTTCATGGCTGCAGTCACCATCTGCAGTGATTTTGGAGCCCGTTTTGGAGGTAACTGCCTGTTGCTGCTGCTGCTGCTAAGTCGCTTCAGTCGTGTCCAACTCTGTGCAACCCCATAGACGGCAGCCTACCAGGCTTCCCCGTTCCTGGGATTCTCCAGGCAAGAACACTGGAGTGGGTTGCCATTTCCTTCTCCAATGCACGAAAGTGAAAAATGAAAGTGAAGTCGCTCAGTCGTGTCTGACTTTAGTGACCCCATGGACTGCAGCCTACCAGGCTTCTCTGTCCATGGGATTTTCCAGGCAAAATTACTGGAGTGGGGTGCCATTGCCTTCAAACCAAACAGAATAAAGTTACATACTCCACAGCTCTTACTCCAAGTTTTGCCTATTAAAAACGTTTCCCCCCACATCATTGGGGAGTTTGGTTTTATTTTGGCCACGAGCCACCCATTCTCTTTGCTTGATCCTGCAATAAACCTTTCTCTACTCCAAACTCCTGACATTTCTGTTTGTTCGGCCTCACTGTGTATCCAGCATGGGGAACTTGCATTTGACAACAGGCTATGGACCCTCTACAACAGAATCGCTCCAGATCTAATGAACTGAATCTCTAAGGGGTGTCAAGAAGGAATCTGCCCTTTTAACAAACTCACTAAGATTGCAGATACTTATGTACTTACATACTAAGTTTTGAGAAACACTCAAGAAATCTCAGTCTCTAAAAATATAAGCACAGAAGTCCACCAAGCTTGTACAAGCAGTAAGGGTTGGAAGTAGGATTCATTCCCTGATATGGCTGGCAATGCTTGGGCAGAAAAGAACTAGATAATCAAAGGCTCCTACACAGAGTTCTAGACTTTCTATTGTCGCCTAAAAAATATAGTCACAACCTGAAAGGAGAGAGTTACTGTATTTGGTGGGAATGTTTAGGACTCTGAGTTCAGGAGACAGCATTTCAGTAGCTCTAAGAAAATGGCTCCAGGAGGCAGGAGGGCAAGTCAGGCTATATACAAGTTTGTAACAAAGGGCACAGGCAGTCTGAACAGCAAAGATCAGGTTATCAAGTTAAGGAATTTAGCGTTCTATCTATGGGAGGATGCTAGCCTCTGGGCTCCCTGAATTCATTCCTTTCATTTGCATCTCAGCTATCTGAGGTCAGTTGCTCACCTTGCTTTTTGTATTCCCCCAGCTCCTCAGCAATCAGAAGTTTGGGGAGCTCATTCACATTTGGAGGCCAGAAATCACTGATGGCTGTGACATTTCTTGTTTGTTACCATGGCAGGAGGTATTTTCATTTTATACTAGCACCGTCAGCCCACTCATCCTAGACAGACTCTGTTTATGTGCTAACCCTAGCATTGCCACTCAACCCTCAAATCCTGGTCTTAGTCCGGTGATAAATATTTTCCTTTTTTTTTTTTTTGGCTGTCCTGGTTTCAGGTGGCCTCAGCCTACAGCAACTTGAAGCAGGGTTTTGGTTCCTAGCCAGAGACTGAGGTCTCTGAGCCAAGGCCGTGAGAGCCCTGAATCTTAACCACTAGGCCACCAGAGACCGGGGGCCAGTGGCAAGGCCCTCACCTGTCAACTGTGTAGAAATGAATTTCCATACAGAGACAAAAGGAGTGAAACAAGTAACGAGTTTATTAGGAGGAAAAGAATAGTGGGGATAGACACACGGGTGGGCTCAGAGAGAGCTGTGCGCTCCTGGTCATTTGGAGGTAGGAGACAGGAGGGCTCCAGGCCAGGCATTTACAATTGGGCTCCTGTTCACATACTCTCAGGTAGGAAGATGAACTCCCCGTGGACATTTATCATCAGCCATCTGCCATCTGTTTACATTTTTGGAAGCAAGAGAAAAACGGACCCCAGGACTACATATCTGTAATCAAACTCCTGTCTATATTTTGAGATCTACACTTTGATATAAAAACCAATAACAGGAGTAAAGGTAAATAATGGACTTTGGGCATTATCATATAGAGTGGGACTAAACTTCGTTAAAAGATCAAGAGGTCACATACTTCCCATCCTTGGGGCAAGGGAGGCACTATACATGTGCAAAAGCCTTCAGGAAGTCAGAATGACAAGAGATGCCAAACCACAGTGAGTCCAGCTCTCCCCTCACAGAAGCCTTTATCGGGGGATCCATCTGTTTAGCCATGGGATCAAAACAATATGATTCACCAAAAAGAAGACAAAAACCCAGGATTTAAACTTCCCAATGATGATATTCTTGCTCTGAGTTCGTCCATGTATCTTTCTGCATGTCCTTTTCTTTTCCAATAAATTTTTTGCTTTTCTGTTTATTTTCTGCCTCCTCACTTGAATTCTTTCTTGACAAAGTGGGCAAGAACTGGGGACTGTGGACCTAACTGCTTGCCCTTGTGGTCCCGTGGTTAGGACTCTGGTCTGGGAACTAAAATCTTCTTCCAACTACTGTTCGCTGCCTCTTGCAAGCTGCTGCTTACTGGTAATGTAAAGTGTTAGTTGCTCAGTCATGTCCAACTCTTTGTGATCCCATGGACTGTAGCCCCTCAGGCTCCTCTGTCCATGGAATTCTTCAGGCAAGAATACTGAAGTGGGTAGCCATTCCCTTCTCCAGGGGATCTTCCCAACCCAGGGATTGAACCTCCCTCTCCTGCATTGCAGGGAATTCTTTCCCATTTGAACCACAGCTACCTGCATCCCAAATCAGTTTGAGTCACTCATATGGAACATTTCTTCCAGGTTTCCTTTGGCCAGTTATCTTGTTTTACTTAATTCTGAGTCTGTATTTGGTATATCTCAGGGTCTTCCTCTATGCATGAGTATCTCTCAGCCAAGATGGATTCTAGTCAAGAGGCCTAGGGGTGGGTTGACATCACCTAATACCGGGTGGCGCCCCCTCCCGTCTTTCTGACTTCTAAGGAGCCTTTCTGTGCGTGTAGAGTCTGAAAGGTCTCCTTGACTTTGAGAATGGGGAATATGTGCAGTCTTTAATCTCTTATCCGAGCAAGGCTCTGCTTCTCCTCCATTCTGCTGTTGTGGAGCATCTGTCCACCAGGGATGTACTCCAGCTACTCAGCCTGGGACCCAGCAGTCTTCTGCCCCAGTCCTACATCTCATCTCCGTTTTCATATTTGGAGAGTTCTTGACTCTAGAAGTGTTACTGAAAAAACAGATCATGCTACAAAGTTTAGATACTCAATTTCCAGTCTTCTATAGTTAGAAGTGGGATAAATGACATAAAGCCACCTGGACTTTGCTTGGGAGCTGGTTTCTAAGGGCAGCAGAGGGTAGGGCTGGTGTCCTGTGCCAGTACAGATGTTAGGAGTGTGGCCCTTAGTTCCTGTGTTCAGCAGTAGCTATTCAGGACCACTCACTGTGGTTCTGTGGATTGAATTTGGCTATGGGTCTTATTGGTTTTTCCAGTAGTCATGGATGGATGTGAGAGTTGGACTAAAAAGAAAGCTGAGTGCTGAAGAAGTGACACTTTTGAACTGTGGTATTGGAAAAGACTCTTGAGAGTCCCCTGGACTGCAAGAAGATCCAACCAGTCCATCCTAAAGGAGATCAGTCCTGAATATTCATTGGAAGGACTGGTGTTGAAGCTGAAACTCCAATACTTTGGCCACCTGATGCGAAGAGCTGACTCATTTGAAAAGACCCTGATGCTGGGAAAGATTGAGGGCAGGATGAGAAGGGGACGACAGAGGATGAGATGGTTGGATGGCATCAGCAACTCAATGGACATGGGTTTGAGTAAACTCCAGGAGTTGGTGATGGACAAGGAGGCTTGGCATGCTGCAGTCCATGGGGTCACAAAGAGTCGGACACGACTGAGCGACAGAACTGAACTGAACTGAACTGGTCTTGTTATGTAGCTTCTCTCATTTCTGGCAGTTCTACAAATGACCCATCATTCTCCTAAAAAATTACTTTTCTACTCAGACTAATCAGAAGGTATCAAATTTCTGATAGGAAAAAGAAACCACTCTAGGCTTGTCACCTAAGCGTATTTAATATCAGGAACTAAATACAGAGTAATGGAGAAACAAAAAACCAAACAAGGAATGCTGAGGCGACCCAAAGATTAACAGGTGCAGAAAGGTGCTGCCTCTCCTAGGACCAGAGTCACGGTGGCGCATGTGTTTTCCGATCCCTGAGGCTGAGATAACCAGTGCGAATTTGAATCAGCCTGCCTCGTGGGAGGTGGAGCTAAGGAGACACAGCCAGAATCAGAGACATGGCCTGAGGCAAAGCAAGACAGGAAAAAACACCCTGACTTTTCCCTCCTCCTTTCCTCCAGGCACTACTGGCAGAACTTACCCGGAGGCCAGCTGCAAGGGAGCCTTGTCAATCCCTGCCATACAGGACAGAGCAAGGGGAGGGCAGAGGATGGATATAAGAGATAACGCACAAATGACAAGTTTTCTGAGTTCATCTCTGTTGCTTTCAAATAAACGTGTTGCTGATAAGATGCTACGGGAACATCTTCAAGTGAAATACAAAAATATACTGGATATTAAAATCTACAGGGTGGGTATTTCTTACATTGACGGTTCTCCCAGCAGGAAAGCTATAGGTACATAGTGTCAGCCCAGACTTTATTCAGTACTGTTATCACCCAGGTCTGCTCATTTTATTGTTTCACACTCATGTGCTCTCTGCCTTTTCTCTTTCAGTCTGGAACCCTGGGGCAGTCTCTATTGTGAAAGAGAACCAGTAATAACCTTGTGCATGAGTGTGTGTTAAGTCACTTTAGTCATGTCTGACTCTATATGACCCTATGGACTGCAGCCAGACAGACTCCTCTGTCCATGGGGATTCTTTATGCAAGAATACTAGTGTGGGTTGCCATGCTCTCCTCCAGGGGATCGTCCTAACCCAGGGATCAAACCTGTGTCTCTTATGTCCCCTGCACTGGCAGGCGGGTTCTTTACCACTAGCACCACGTGGGAACCACTTCTCTTCTCAAATATCCAAGTTTCCAGTCTTTTCTAGACTTCTAAGCTTCTTGGCCCTGTGGTTTTTTCCCATTAAGTGGCTGGAGTGCCATAGCTCATGAGAATGAATTAAGCCCGTAGGCCATCAGGGAGTGGCTATATACCAGGTGGAGGAGTGGCCCAGGGCTGGAAGAGGCTAGCGACCCCAGCCCCAGGGGGAGATGGCAAAGGCCTGCCCTCAGGCAGAACCATATAATAATGGTAATATAATTCATGACCCCAAGACCTCAGCTTCCAGGGTTCTTTTTCCTTGTTTTGCTCTGAATAAGATTTTAATTTGCCCTGAGTCAAAATTGGAGACTGAATTTGATGTTTTTTTTTTTTCTTTCTGTACTGGTACCTTCAGTGCTTAACATAGTCCAATATAAGTGTGGTGAAGAAGAAAAATAATGAATGAGTAAATAAGAGAATGAAAGAATGAGTAATAGCCTCTCCATTGTGTGGCCAAGTGAGATAAATGACCTATACTTCCTTTTCTGTGGCTCTTCCTAGAGATGAAGTGTTAGCCGCGCAGTCGTGCCCGACTCTTTGCGACCGCGTGGACTGTAGCCTACCAGGCTCCTCTATCCATTAGATTTTCCAGGCAAGGATGTTGGAGTAGGTTGCCATTTCCTTCTCCAATCCTAGAGATGGGTGTGTGTATTTTATGACATTTGCTGCTGTAGAAAGGAAGATGAGAAGCTCAGAAGCTTAGAGGCTTCCAAAATGCAGAAAATGCAAGGAGATGGCTCTTTCTCTTTGCTACTCCGAAGGGATGGCTCAGTGGCCAAAGATGGCACTGGGTTAACTTGAGTCTGCCTTTCTGCCTTTGACCTGTATCTCTCCATTCAAAGTAGTAGCCAGGTCAAGCTGCTGTGAGAAATTTCCTTGTGGATACATGCAAGCCTATGGTTCTCTCTCCTAAGGTAAGAATTTTTATGATGGGGAAGGAGTGGGGAGTTTTTACTCTGAAAGTTGAACTCAATTTTCAATATGGCAAAAAAAAAAAAAAAAAAGCAAGTGGAGACACTAGTTTCTAAACTCTGCTTATTTTATGAGACTTTTCATTGTGAGTAACTGTTTGATGACAGAGGATTCTAGAGTCCCAAAGCTTGGAAACGGCTAGGTCTCTACGGACGGGCTTCCTCTGACTCCACTTTATTCTCCATGAAAGCCTGCCTTTGCACACACCCCCAGACACACACAGACACACACATGTGCATGCATGCATACACAATGGTGTTCCCCCATCAGCCCCAAGACTGCCTTCCTGCTGTTAATTTATGATTCTTCTTGCCTGGTGTCTGTTCTGGCTGATGCTGAAGTGACTGTCTCCCTCTGGAGATCTTGGGAAACTCCAGGAATTTGGAAAAGATCAGGACACGGGGTCTGAAAAATAACAATGGATAACATCTGGTTGGATGAATAACAGGTACAGAGGGATGTCTCGCAGCTTGCCAGAGACCAGGACCATATGCTCCTTGAGGGAAAATATCATCACATCTCCTGGGTAGCTCATTTTCTTCTCAGTAGGAAGTGAATGAACACGAGACCTCCCTGGAACTGGCTTTCTGGGGAAAAAAAAAAGCTATTTTTGACCATTACCCAGGTTCTCAACTTTAAAATTGAGAGTCCCTGGAGCCACAGTCATAGAGGTGGGTAATAACATGGAAACCACTAGGGATTGCCAGGAGCCCATCTAGCTGACCTTTCTGGAGTCCACTATTAACCCCAGAGAGAATGGCTGGATCATTTTCCAGGAGGCAGTTCAGGCCCCATTAACAGCTTTAGGGCTGTTCATTAGAGATCTAGTCAGAAAGAAGGTGCATATTTGCGGGTAATTCTTTAAATACAGAAATGTTCCTCTCTGTTTCTCATGCTCTATGTGCAGGAGCTGCGTGTGTGTTTCTTTCCTTCACCAGCACCTTTATATTCTACTTTATCTTCCTTCTGAGTCTCGTCTCTTTGTCTCGAGTTCTGACCCCTCCTGCTTCTCTGTTTCATTTCCTGCTTTTGCCTCCTCTCTCCTCCTCTCCCCTACCTCTTCCCCTCCTTCCCACCTTTCTCCTCCTGCTGTTTTTTCTCCTCCTCCTCCTTCTCCCTCCCTTCTCTTCTCTCTTGTGTTCTCTCTTCCAGTTGCTCAGTCTTTCTCTCCTCTGCCTGGCTCTCCTTTCCCTATTGAACTTGCTTCAATAGTAACAGTCCCTGTCCCAGATTCACATTCTACCTAGAACTTCATAATGCGAACTTACTCGGAAATAAGATTGTCCGAAGTGAAATTAGCTAAGTTACAATGAGACCATACAGGAGAAGGGTGCACCCTTGATCCCATATGATGCTGTCTTAAAAGGAGAGGAGAGGCTCTGAAACAGACGAGCCCAGGGAGAACCTGTGTGGCGATGGAGGCCCACTTAGGAGATGATGTATCTCCAAGTCAAGGAAAGCCAGGGACAGCTGGCCATAGCCAGGAGCCAGGGAGAGGCAAGGAAGGGCTCTCCCCTCACCTTCAAAAAGCATGGCCCTGCCTTCCCCCTGACTTTGTATCTCAAGCCTCCAGAACTGTGGGAGTATATGTTGTTTGAAGCCATTCTGTTTGTAGACTTAGGAAACTAATACATTTATCACTAGGTTCTAGAATCCTTCTTTCCCCATTCACAGCTTCATTTTTTTGAGACCCAAGCTATTAACCTCATCCACTGCATTTCTGGTATCAGCTGGCTCTTTCTCTTTGAGGGCAAAGCTCACCTCTGCTGGACTCACAGCTCAACAGCCCTGTGGACTGCTTCTCTGCTCAGAAGTGTCAGGATTTGTAAATATTTCACGAAGGGAAACTCCTTTGACCTGATCTTCCCAAGTGAGTATGCTTTCTTCAAAAAGACAGAAAGATTCAAGAATCCGGGTTTTAAATCTCCACGTGGCCTTGGGGAAAGTATCTTAACTGCTCTGTGCTCCAATGTCTTCATCAATAAATTAAGAAAACCATTTTGGTCTCGCCTGCCTCTAGAGAATGTTGTTAACAGGAAAGAACCTTCAATAGTACATTGTAGGATGCTGTGCATGTTTTATAGCCTTTTATTGTCCAGACTTAGGATGCTGGGATGAAATAAATATTTATTGAATATTCGGAAGGTGATAGGGACTTTCAAAAACACTATTCTATCAAACCTTCAAAGTAACTTGCAGATGGGTGATTCCCATTTTTAAGTGAGGAAAAAACAGACTTGAAGACATGCTAAGAAATGGTCTTAATTAAACCCAGATATTCTGACGTCTAACTCAAAGGTTATTCTCACACTACACTGTGACCGTCTGATGTGTTGATTACTTTTTAATGACATATTTCCTTTCCACCTTGAAATATTTCTCTGGTTTCTCAGGAGAAGAGAGTAATCCAGTAGAATCTGGTCCCTTTCATAAGATTTCTTTTTTTCAGAAATCAAAAAAGAAACATTTTGGTGGAATAATTGATGAGAGCAGATACGAGTCTATAGGGAGGTGAAGGATGTGGGGTGTTTGTAATATTGAAGTCGCAAAGCTTTGGAGGGGATATAAGAAAGGCTGCTTCCAAAAGGAGGGTTAGATTCAAGAGCCCCAGTGGGCTAGACAATGTGCCAGTCTGCACCCACAGTCTGCAGTGGAGACGAATTTATCTGCATTTTGTGTGTGTGTGTGTGTGAGATAGAGAGAGACTGAGAGACAGATAATTTCTTTATTTCTTAGGCATCTTCGATTTCTCTACTTTCTACACATCTTTCTGTTGCTGAGTCTCTCCTTTCTTTCCAGAGCCATGGAAATGCCAGCTCCTTCTTTAGATGGCTATCTGACAGCCGCTTCGCTGCTGAGGGAGCAGATCCTTTTTCTTCCCTTCCTGAGGTCCCAGTTGTAGCTTCCATTTTCCCATTTTGAATGTGATTAAGGTGAAGAAAAGCTCATGAAAAAGAAAATCAAGCCGTCTGATAATTACAGCCCATGATTTGTTTATCTTTAAGAAGCCCACATTGGAGAAGCATTAGTCACTCTGAGGACGCCCGCATAGACAGATGCATCACTTATACTGAAGCATATTATCTGCTGTGATATTTATGATGGAATGAGTTTGCCAGCCATCGCCTATCAGGTCATAAACATCTTACTCAGGCTTGAAAAATGGCTTTAATATGGTCTTGTTGGAAGAGTGGGTGGATGGGCAGTATGTGACTTCCCACTTCACACCTCCCGGGAACGGGCTGTGCAGGCTTGTGTCTCAGGGTGGAGAGCTGTGTTCCTTTGCCTCGTTTCCTCAGTCCAGTGAAATCACAGGGTCTTAGGTACAGAATCCATATCTTGTTCATCTTTGTATATGCTGTGTCTGGCACATGGCTGTGCATCAACGAATTTGTAAAATGGAAGAAGATGAGCTGATTCACCTAAGAAGATGTTTAGATTCGAGGATCACGATTTCATGAATTCCTGGGGGAAAATAGAAGAAATACTTAGCATCAGGGCTAAGGGCCCTTGAGCTTGTTTATTTGTTTATTAACTTGTTCAACCATGCATTTCCTTACTTGTCCAACAAATGCTTATCCAGAGCTGTTGTGTGCAGGGCACTGCAGGGGCTGAAAGGATGAATAAGAAATGCCTTCCACCTTCAAAGAACTTACAGTCTAGACCTGAATGTAAGAGAGAAAGAGATAGTACAAAGAAGAAAATAGAGACGTAAGCATCCTGTGGGTGTGCTGAGGATGAAAAGGTGGCTTCTAAATGTAGGCGTAGGCATGAGTAGGTGTTTGAATAGGATTAGAATGGATGGTGTGCATGTTTTATGTTTGCAAGTAAAACAAGTCAGAGCTAATCTAGCTTTAGATGTTCACAGGGAGTCAGCCGTGGTATCTCACAGAATCTAAGGAAGGACTCAGCAAATAAGTCTCAGGCAGGGTAGATGCAGAGATACTCTTTCTCTTGAGAGGCCCACTGACAGTAAGATTCAGTGCCAATGCTTCTTTGTCTTTCTGGTCCAAACTTCAGCTTCCAAGAGATGTGATATGATTAACTTAGGTGAGTGTCAGGAGTTCAGTCCCTAAACTCATTAGCTCTGGCCAGAGGAACTATCCCCAGAATCATGGCTGCTAAGACCTCCTTTGGGTGGTGGAAGGAGTTCCCAGGCCCCTTGGTGCCCTTTGACGACACTGAGAGTCTGCTCTGCCCAAGACCACCCTGTCCTCCCACCCTCCAGGCTGAGGTTTTTCAGGCCAATCCCTCAGAATGGAATTCCTCAGAACACGTCTTGTCCAGATGGGCTTGTGTCTGACTGTGTATGTGTGTGTGTGCACCTCTGAACACTTGTGAGTGCACGTATAAGCAGGTGTGACTGTGGTTATGCATGACTGTGTGAATGTGCGTGTGTGAGCAGATGTGGGAATGTGTGTGTGTGAGTGTGATTATCTGTCTGCTTCCCTGGATTCTGCTTTGGGCAGGGCAGTGGGGTGAGGAAATCATAATCAACAGCCAATCTGAACCTTCTTATGTCAAATGGGCTTCTTCTTAGCATAGCTTTTACAGGCCATTATGTGAGATGTTTTTCTTGTTCTCCACCCGAGAACATTACTAAAATTACCAAGTGCACTCTTTTGTTAACCTATCTTCTCTATGTGCCATCCCGGACAGCCTACTAGAGCAGGGAAGAAAAACACCTCTTCTGCATCACAACAACAGTTTCATCCAGTAGCTTATTTTCTGCAGCATAAGTTTATTTCATCCTCTTCAACTTCCTCTGTAGGTTTCTTTTTACGATAATCCGTAGGCTGAATAGAGCCATCTCCTTCTCTCTTCCTAGCCACCTCTTTTCTAGGCAAAATAATTCTGATTCTGTATGCTCCTTTGAGCTCCCTTTTTCAGCTTGCAAAGGCATGGACTGCTCCATGTAACTGTTTTCTCTTTCTCCACTTTCTCTTTGCACATTCCTCTGTATGCCCACGGAAGCCCCACGTTTTCTCAAACAGCTTAAGAAAGGGGACTTTGTGTCCGTCTCTCTATTAGAAATTAGAGATGTCTGCCTCTCCAGGGAGGGTGGATGTCTCTCGGTAGAGAAGTTATTTGCAAAGGCCAACGGCATAGAACAGGCATACACTGTGGAAAAAAAAGCCCTGGGTGCTCTTCCTGGAATGAAAAGTGGACCCTATCAAGATGGCACCATGAAAGACTACTGCACGTGTCTCTCAAAGGACTTCTGTTGATGCAGTAAATATTTGTGGTTTGAGCAACCACTCATGCTCCCCAGAACTTCTGTGGTTACGATAGGAGAGGATAGGAGTCTTATTTACCTCTCTAAGCCCTTTATTAAAGGAACCACCTGGCTGGCCCTGCTGATTTATTCACCACTGGAGAAAGCTGGTTGCATGCATATCAAGGCTGAATCCCTGCAGCACAGGCCCTGATTTTTTTTTTTTTATCAGCAGCAGTTAATTTGTAAAGTATTAACTTTTCAAGAGTCAATGTTTGCTCAGGGCCTTCTTGTCCACCCTGAGCATCAGTGCTGTGCTTGGGAGCCTGTGGGGGAAAGACTGAGCAGAGAGCTGGAATTGGGGAGGAGGATGGCACAACTGTTGATTGGGAGATATTTATCCTGTACAGCAAAATGATTCAGTTATATATGAGTAAATATAAACATACATATGTATGCATATCCATTCTTTTTCATATTCTTTTCACATGGTTCCTTCCCGGATTTTGAATACAGTTCCCTGTTCCGTAAGTGGGGCTTCCCGGATATTTCAGTTGGTAACGAATCTGCCTGCAATTTGTAGACCCCAGTTTGATTCCTGGGTCAGGAAGATCTGCTGGAGAAGGGATAGGCTATCCACTCCAGTATTTGTGGCTTCTGTACGTAGGACCTTACTGTTCATCCCTTCTCTATATTATAGTTTTCACCTGCTAATCCCACACTCCCAATCCATTTCTCCCCAACCTCTTTCCTTCTTAGCAACCATGAGTCTCTTCTCTATGTCTGTGAGTCTGCTTCTATTTTATTTCTGTCATATTTTAGATTCCACATATAAGTGATATCATAGGGTATTTTCTCTTTCTGATCATACTTCTTTCATATAGTATGATAATCTCTGGGTCCATTCATGTTGATATACATGGCATTATTTCATTATTTTTTTAAGACCAAGCAATAATCCATTATATATACGCACCACATCTTCTTTATCCATTCATCTGTTGATGGAGATTAGATTGTTTCCATGTCTTGGCTATTTGTGAATGGTTTTACTATGAACACTGGGGTCCATGTATTTTTTTAAAGTATAAGTTTGTTTGGATATATGCCCAGAAGTAGGACTGTTGGATCACATGGCAATTATATTTTCGTTTTTTGAGGAACCTCCATACTGTTTCCATAGTTGTAGGCCAATTCACTTTTGAGGATTTAATGAAGTAGGGAGTTCTAAATACTGCACAGAGAACTATTTCAAAATGCTGGAATTCCACTTTGGATCTTTAAATGGGAACTTCTACTTGTCTTCCTATGTGGCATACATTTTCTTGGGAGTCTTTCCCAGAAGATGGTAGGTACATTGGAAACAGAAACCATGACTTAATCATCTCTGAATCCTGAGGATTTATCAGGGACCCAGTGAACTGAGTGAATGAGCAATTAACTCTAGTTCTTTAAGTTTCTCTAGATCAAAGAGTCAGCTCTTATTAAAGCAAATCTATAGCTCAAAATCTAATCTATGTACATTCAAGTACAATATGGTATGGTAAGTATAAGTCACTTATTGACTATTACATGTTGCCACCATTTCCAAAGAAATGGTCTATCATAACACGAGTAGGTGATCTTTGTGGAGATAGTCTACAAAATATTATCTCTCAAAGGTCACCATCAGTGACTCCTATGATCTCGTTGAATAGTTTTAGGCTGAAAATTATCTAGTGTTTCTTTTACCTATTACAGTATTTGCTGAGCAATATAAAGTGACCAAAAAGGGAGGAGGCATTACTAGGAAGGGCGTTAAAAATAAAACGATCACATTCACTTTTAAGAAGTTAAGCATCAGGAAGACTTGAATTCTAATCCCAGCACTACTTCATAATATGTAGCTTGGTCACATCGCTTAACAACTCTCAGATTCAGTTTCCTCATCTGTAAAATGGGGGTATTCTTCCTATCTCAAAAGGTTACTGTGAAGACTAAATACTTGGACAGGACTCAGAACAGTGCTTAACACATAGTAAGAACTCCGTAAGAAGTTAGTTATTATTTTCATCATCATCACCACTGCCACCATCGTGAGGACTAAGTGAGAAACTATCTTAAGGGTCTTGCATAGTTCCTGTTGTATAATAGGCACCTAAGAGGTGAAAGTCAACTAGTACTAATAATTACAGTTAGACATGATAGATGATACATTTTTAAGTTATGCAAAAAACCAAAAGATCTTGTGTTTCAGATAACCAGCATCAGTCTATTTCAAGGTACTTGAAACTAACATTTATTGGGCACTTAACTTTGTACCAGCTACTCACTAGGGGTTTTACAAAATGTTTTTTCCATTTAAACTAATCATTATTCATAATTTTATAGACAAGTCACTTGAGACACAAAGAGATTAAACTTCTCTCCCAAGGCTGTGTTAGCTAAGATTTCAACTGGATGTATTTGGATTCTGTTTGGAGTCCATAGTATATGCTCTTCCCACTTTTCAAATTTACCTAAACAACAACGGCCATGTCTCGGAGCTCTCAGGAGCTCTCAGCTGTTCTGACCTTCCTCTGTTATGTAGGGAAGCAGGCACACTTTGGCTCAGGCTGAGCTCCTCTGTTTGCCAAAAGAGCCATCTCAGGGGGCAGAGCCTGGAGTTGCAGCTCAGCAAACATATGTGTGACTGCTGAGTGCCAAATGCCACACTGAGATCTGGACTTACTAAGATGAATAGGAGGTGGTGGCGGCTGCCCTTGAGGAAACCAGAGCCTAGAGAGACAAATTCCAAGTAATTTGATAATGTGAGCATAACAATAAGAGTTGAAGGGCAGAGGCGTGCCTAGGGAGCTAGAGGAGCACAGAGGAGGGGGACTGGGGAGCCTAGGCTTTGAAGGAAGATTTTCTGGGAGAGAAGATGACAGAACGTAATGCTGAAAGGTGAATAAGAGCCAGAAGAGGAAAGGTGGCAAGCATGTTCAGGACGAGCGGAGAGCAGGAGTAAAGCCACAGAGGTGAGACAGAGCGTGGAGTACTTGGGGGAGTCCCCAAAGTGGAAAGTGTAATACAGAAGTGGGCGGATACCAAGTGAGAAAGGTAGGCAGGGTCAGGTCTCAGATGTGGTGTGTAAGTTGCCTGGGAGTTTGGACTTTTCCCTGTACATTCTAGGGATCCAATCAAGACCTCCTGGCAGAGGAGCAATAGATAGAAAGGTTGGAACTGAAGTAAAAGAGACTGGGAGTAAGAGGACCTCTTGGGTGGCTATTATTCAGAGGGAAAGATGGTAGGAATAGAGGAGAAGGCAGAGCTTCAGGAAGCATTAGGAGGCCAAGTTTCCAGGACTTGCTGGTTGAGTGTAAGAAGGAGGGAAAGAGGATCAAGGATGATATCCAAGATTTTGACTCAGATAAAAAGGAAAGCGATGGTGCGATTAACACCAGCAAATATTAAGAGGAAGAAGCTTATGGAAAGATACAAAGCATTGATTGCTGTGCATGTTGAATTTGGGGTGCTTCCTGGACACCCAAGTGAGGATAAATGTCCATCGGGGGTTGTATTTTGAAACTGAAATTAAGGAGGAGATCAAGTTTGGAAACCATCACTTCTTGGCCACATCCAAGACCAGAAATTAGCAATGACTATACGGGCTTCCCTGGTGGCTCAGAGGTTAAAGCGTCTGCCTGCAATGTGGAAGGCCTGGGTTCGATCCCTGGGTCGGGAAGATCCCCTGGAGAAGGAAATGGCAACCTACTCCAGTATTTTTGCCTGGAGAATCCCATGGACTGAGGAGCCTTGTGGGCTACAGTCTATGGGGTCACAAAGAGTCGGACATGACTGAGAGACTTCACTTCACTTTCTTTATAGGGACGACAGAGGATGAGATGGCTGGATGGCATCACTGACTTGATGGACATGAGTTTGGGTAAACTCCAGGAGTTGGTGATGGACAGGGAGGCCTGGCGTCCTGCGATTCATGGGGTCACAAAGAGTCGGACACGACTGAGCAACTGAACTGACTGACTGATATATGTCTCTTCTTGACCTGCCTAGCCTTACATCTTCCCTACTGCCTATTTGCATGTTTAAGCAGAGTAGCACTACTGTGAAGGAAATCGAATCGCTTGGCCTAGATTCTCACCATGGTATACCGTCCCTGTGCCTTCGTTTATGCTGTTCCCTCCACGCAGAAGATGGAATTTTCTACTTTCTTCACTCAGTTAATTCTTACGCAGCTTTCAAGACTCAGCTTTAGGTTCAGGGGAAAATATCTGAATCAACTCTACAAATAGCCCCAGGATGTCCACAGTCTGCAACGCAGATGTGCAGTTGGTTTTGACAAATCACACCAAGTCACATCAATGAACATCTTGTGTGTTGTGTGGTTTTCCTCTCCCCATTTTCCCTTCCCTCCTCCTCTAGGATTCCATCAAATCTTCTTTTAGGTCCTGAAGTTTCAAGCACAGCAAGCCTAAGAGTAGTGACTTCAAATCAAGGAGTTTTCCTCCCAACTGTGTTCTACATGGCGGGGTCCCCATGCAGCCCTTGCCCTGGGATTTTTCAGTCAGTGTGGTGATCTGCATTGGCTTGTTTTCAGCTGTAAGTCATGTCTGACTCTTTTGCAGCCTTCTGTCCATGGGATTTCCCAGGCAAGAATACTGGAGTGGGTTGTCATTTCCTTCTCCGGGGGAATCTTACCAACCTAGGGATTGAATCCATGTCTCCCGCATTGGCAGGGCTATCCTTTACCACTGAGCCACCCAGGAAGCCCCTGCATTGGTTTATTGAAAGTCAATACTAAGTCCAAATGACAAACTCACATAAAGGAACACTGTTGCTTGGCCCAGCAGCTCTGGAATCAATACCATTAATTGTAGAATCTAAAGTGAAATAAAAATAGAAAGGGAGAAATGAAGGAAGGAAGGAGGGGAAGGGGAGAAAGAAGGAAAAAGAAAGAAGCAAGGATTCATTCAGTTTCTACTATGTGCTAGATTTGGTAGTGCAGTGGAAAAGAATCTGACTGCCAGCGCAGGAGGGGCAAGTGACTCAGGTTCCATCTCTGAGTTGGGAAGATCCCCTGGAGGAGGAAATGGCATCCCACTCCAGTATTCTTGCCTGAAAAATCCCATGGACAGAGGAACTTGGTGGACTATAGTTCATGGAATCGCAAAGAGTCAGACACGACAGAGCACACATACACCAGACTTTATACAAAAAGCTGGTGATCTATAGGTTTACTTGACCTCCGTTTATGAAGCACTTACTCTGTTCCAAATATACCGGACACTGAGGATATAGAGGTAAATAAACATTTACTCAAGCTTTGCAACGCTTTTGATTTAGGGAGGCAGACAAGTACCTAATGAATACCCAGCAGAATCATTTTTATGTACAGAAGGCTATGGAAGCACACAGGAGGGAACGATTTTCTTTGGTTGGGGAGGGAGGTGGTCAGAGAACACGTCACAAAAGACTTATAGGAGATTTGAGCTGAGACGGGATGGGGGCGTGTCCCAAGCAGAGATCTGCAGGAGCAAAAGCACACAGCTGCCTGTATATTTGGGATTGCTGAGTACTTTGGCTTAAAGTGGCGCCTACTCGCCAGTGCCCAACAGACTAGCTCCCTGAGTGTTTACTTTCTTTATTTGCCTTTAATAATTAAGCACTAAGGAAGTGGCTTTGATTGTCAGCCTCACTCTCGGGGTTAATTAGATATTTCCAACTAACTGGCCAAATGCTTGCTTTTGTCCCAAGCTTGGCTCCCCCTTTCTTTCCCTTTCCCCAAACATTGATTTCTCCAGAGAGCTCTTGTTGGAGAACTGACTGGAGCTAATTATTCGAGATAATTAAGATCGCTAAGCAAAGCAATTCAATTCCTTCTATTAAAAAAATAATTTATTTTTGGAGAAATGTTAATGCCTGCATAACACACCATCAATAAAACTCTTTTTAAAAGGTTAAGTTGGCTGAGTGCAGCATTGAATTGAGAATGACTGGGTTCAAACGAAATCCAGTAAAGATATTTAGCAGAATAATGAAGTTTATTTGGGAACAAATGGCTTTTGCTTATCAGAGTTTGTTTTTACTCAAGGCAGTGTTGAAATGTGAAGGACCAGGTCAGCCCAAGACAACTGTATTAAAAGAAGTTTGTTTGCTGTGACCTTCGGTTCCTGCTTTGCCCACCCTCTGCTCTTCCTCTCTCCCTCCAAAGCATAAGCCTGAGAATCTGACTTCCTTTTTTCCTTCATTTCCTTCCAAGCTTGGGTCTGTCTAAGGCTATAATTCTCTCCGGTGTCCTCTGCATCACAAAAGGATGACATGTAGGTCAGAACTCTTGTGACAACTTGGGGAGGGGGGTGGGTAGAATATACAGTATTGAAAAAGCAACCTGAATTTGATGCCAACATTTAAACATTTGGAGATGTCACATAAATCCAAATTTCTAGCTCTTAGAAGCCTGGCGTTCCTCCATGATAGCAATTGACTGGAAGAGAGCAGTCCTGTCCCTTTTAGACCACGCACACGAGCCAAGAGCCCACCCAGCCTCCTCCATTTGTTACCTTACCATGCTCGGTCCTGTAGGCAGTGAAGTTTGGAGCCTTTGATGGAAATTACTCTTTCCACTTTCCCCCTTCGCCATTGCACCCCAACTAGCATTTTCTCTTTTCTTGGACAGATTTTAATTTTGTGATCAGAAAACAATCTGATTAAGCAAATCCACTTACTGAGAGTAAATGGCTGATTGTTTGCTTAATCCCAGCAGGGTGATTGCATTTTCAAATGGTTTCACTTGGATCTCTGTTCAACTTTTGGGTCCTGTGCCAGAGAAAAAGGAAGAATACTAGGTTATAGGGGGAGTCTTATTGGATAGCCAAATCACCTGGGCAGTCTTCAAATGCTCTCATGGTTGCAGCATGCTTTCATGGAGAGAGAAGGGGTTTGTATTCAAACAGATCCAGGTCCATATCTGGATGGTCCCTTGTTATCTCTGGTTCACAGTTTCTGAGCCTCCGGTTTGCACATCTGGAAATATAGCTTGTTCCTAGGACTGTTGAAAGGTTCTGCTGGATCAGTAGATGGAAAGTGCTTGAAACATATTAGCTGCCAAAGAAATATTACTCTTGCAACTTTTACTTTTATCTGGGCCTGGAGAGAGATATTCTGAATGTGTCTAAATGACTACAGAATCTAATTTTTTTATTTACAAAGAATTATATTCAAAATAAATGTCAAAAAACACATTTACTATTTAAAAAACACTTGCTTAAATTACCTGATTTGGTGATGCCTATATATAACCTCATCCTAGCTAGAAACTGTACAAATCATAACTCACTCCCTTATTCATTCTTTTATTGGTGCTTGCATTTATTCAACAAGCCTCTGCTATGTCTATTTTAATCAGCTTTCACTAGGTTATGATGTGGTAAGAAACACACCCCAAACCTCAGTGGCATACGACTGAATAGCTATTTCTTCTTCATATTCTATACCGGTTGCAGGTCAACTATGATTGTAGTTCTGTTCTGGCTTCTGGGATCCAGGATGAAGGCGCAACCTCTATCTGGGAGTTGCCATTCTTATAGCAGAGTAGGGATGGGAGCTGTCATAGCACGCAATGCCTTTTGAAGTTGCTTTTTGGAACTATTGACCATCACTACCCCCTCACATCTCATTGGCCAAAAAAACAAGCCACACGATCATGTTGCTGTTGTTCAGTCACTTAGTCATGTCTGACTCTCTGCGACCCCATGGACTGTAGCCCGCCAGGCTCCTCTGTCCATGGGATTTCCGAGGCAAGAATACTGGAGTGGGTTGGCATTTTCTCCTCCAGGAGATCTTCCCAACCGAGGGATCGAACCTGCGTCTCCTGCATTGACAGGTGGGTTCTTTCCCACCGACCACCTGGGAAACCCCAAACATGATCCTGGATGCTGTCAATGGGCATGGAAATGACTTTTCTCTTAGGAGAATGCTGCAAGTCACAGCAATGGGGAGCGATGCTTAATTGTTTTACAGGGAAGAGGGAAGCAGGTGATTGGGATGGTACGCTAAGTGCTAGGCATAAAAGAATGGACGTGATATGGACTCGTCTCTCAATGAACTTACAGTTTAGAGAGGAAGATGGACCTGACATGATTGCAGGGAAATATAATTAATGGCTTTAATAGCTCATCACAAGCACTGTTGTAATATGTGTAATTTACACGTATTAAGTAATTTAGTCCTCATACAACTCTATGATGTACAGACTGTTATTATATCCTCTCCATTTTATGTGAGGAACAGGAGCACTCACAGTCAAGAAACTCACCCAATATCACAGAGACAATCCCCGGCAGGGCTTAGACTGAGACCTGGGTGATGTGGCTCAGGTGTTGTTTGCTTGACCACAGCACTGAACTGTTGCTCTGGGTATGATGGTAGAGAGTCCCCGAGGCTCTGGTGGCATAGGCTGGAGGTAGGGATGGGGTAACAGTAGATGAGATGATCCTTAAGGACGGAGGAGGATTTAGCCAGTTGGAGGAAAAGGCACTCCTGATGGAGAAGAAAGAGGAAACAGAGGCTCAGAGTGGCCCAATGTCCTGAGGGCGGTACCAGGAGCATTTGGATGCTGCTGAAGCTGGAGATGCGTGAGTGCAGAGGAGCCAGATCATGGAGTCTGGCTTTATCTTTTGAGGTTCTGGGGAACCACTTAGTGGCTCTGGGAGTACAGGGAGAGTGGTGTGGGACGATCACAATACGTCCCTCTACTATCTCCCTCCTCCAGAAAGCTTTCCTACTAGGAAATATATTTTCCTATTTACAGGATCATTTTTCCCTTGCTGTCTGCCTCTGCCTCCCCAGGGTAGGTGTGCTGAGTGTGGAGCAGAGGTCGATGGCCTCTGCGTTGATGAAAGAGATGGCTGATGTGCTCTGGTTGCGGTATTTCTACCGCATCACACTTGTAGTCCACAGGTTTGCAGAAACATTGAGTATTTTTGTTTTCCCTGCGAAGCGGAATGTCGGCAGCTTTATTTTTCTCCAGGGTGTAGTGCCGAATGTTATTTATCGTTCTGACTCTGGATTCAGTGGTGTCTTTCTTTTCTATTTCCTTCTGACAGATGATTTGCTCTTGAACAATTAACAGACTGAAGGCTGCGTTCCATCTCCTCACGCTCTCCTGCCAAGGCACCCCTGGGAGTTCAGCAGGAGGAAGGTTTTCTTCTTGATCCTGTTACTCCTGCCCAGCATCAAGAAGGATTAATTAACCCACCAGGTTTCGCCTCATTACCAGGAAGGAAGAAAAGTCAGTGACATCGGAATTCAAACATGGAGAAAGCCAAGAATAGGGTGCTCGAGAGGCTGCAAGCCCTTCTAAGAGCCCGGCTGGCCAGTGGGTGACCCGGTTGGTACAGTTATAGACCCTCACGGTCCTTGTGTATCATCCTCAGAACTCACACTTCCGTTCTGCAAAATGGACCACAAACTCTGAGCGGAGCCCCACAGAGGCCAATAAGAAACTGTCTCATTCTTCAGAAGCTCACTGTCTGGTCTGGACTGGGGAGCACACTCACACCCATTTCTCTGGCTTGTTGTGTGAATTAGTTAAATGTGGTACCATGTGTGAAAGGACTTGGTAACTAAGTGCTATGTAAACGTTAGTTATTACCATTCAACACTTGGTATGCGATGGCAACCCACTCCAGTACTCTTGCCTGGAAAAGCCCATGGACAGAGGAGCCTGGTGGGCTGCCGTCTACGGGGTCGCACAGAGTCGGACACAACTGAAGCGACTTAGCAGCAGCAGCAGCATGCTGACATTCCAACAGTGTCTGAGCCCTTATTTGGGAAGAGGACTGTGTGTGGAGCTAACGGTTAGGTGAAAGGACTGAAACCATTTTCTTTGCTGTTCTGGAAAGCACAACAGATGTGCCCACGAAATACCAACGACAGATCCCGGGCCTCAAAACAAAGTTTCATCTCACACACCAGCCAGGGCTGGTTGGATGGTCATCTGGAGTACTTGCTAAAATGGATTCTGAAGTTGTTTCTAAGCTCAGTTTGAAAGGATGTTGAGGCCAAAATGAAATGCTTGTTGGTCTTCAAATCCCATTGACCCAGTGTTTATCCACGAAGACAGGCTGAAGCCTGGAGCAAGACATGGAGGCGGGTGTGGCAGGTCAACCTCAGGCAAACATTGTGCAGAAGACGAAACCTGGCCTTGGAGCCTGATCCTGCATCTGGAAAAGTGACCGATTACAGCTGGGAGTTACAGTCCTCAGGAAGGTATGCCAAAAGACATCAAGACCCTGTGCTAACGCAGGCCTGGGAACCCCAGGACGAAAAGCTGGGAGCCTCCGAACGTCCAGGAACTGGAATGGGGCGTTGGAGCAGGTAACCAGCACTGCATGCGACTCCATGAGCTGCAGCTGGAAAGCTGGGGCACACACACGGAAGACGAAGTCTAAGTTTACACCTCGAACGAAAGTCCTGCTCACCCTTTGAACCCATCTACCTGCTGATCTTGAACAGATCCAAGACCGTAAGTAGATAAGTAGACTTGTATGCATGTCAAGAAGCAACAGTTAGAATTGGACATGGAACAACAGACTGTTCCAAATTGGGAAAGGAGTATGTCAAGGCTGTATATTGTCACCCTGCTTATTTAACTTATATGCAGAGTACATCATGTGAAATGCTGGGCTGGATGAAGCACAAGCTGGAATCAAGATTGCAGGGAGAAATATCAATAACCTCAGATATGCAGATGACACCCCTTATGGCAGAAAGTGAAGAGGAACTAAAAAGCCTCTTGATGAAAGTGAAAGAGGAGAGTGAAAAAGTTGGCTTAAAATTCAACATTCAGAAAACTAAGATCATGGCATCCGGTCCCATCACTTCATGGCAAATAGATGGGGAAATAATGAAAACAGTGACAAACTTAATTTTGGGGGGTTCCAAAATCACTGCCGATGATGACTGCAGCCATGAAATTAAAAGTCACATGCTCCTTGGAAGAAAAGCCATTACCAAACTAGACATCATATTAAAAAGCAGAGACATTACTTTGCCAACAAAGGTCCATCTAGTCAAAGCTATGGTTTTTCCAGTAGTCATATATGGATGCGGGAGTTGGAATATAAAGAAAGCTGAGTGCTGAAGAATTGATGCTTTTGAACTGTGGTGTTGGAGAAGACTCTTGAGAGTCCCTTGGACTCTCAAGGACTCTCAATCTTAAAGGAAATCAGTCCTGAATATTCATTGGAAGGACTGAGGTTGAAGCTGAAGCTCCAGTACTTTGGCCACCTGATGCAAAAGACTGACTCATTGGAAAAGACCCTGATGCTGGGAAAGATTGAAGGCAGGAGGAGAAGGGGACAACAGAAGATGAGATGGTTGGATGGCATCACTGAGTCAATGGACATGAGTTCGAGCAAGCTCTGGGAGTTGGGGAGGACAGGGAAGCCTGGCGTGGTTCAGTTCATAGAGTCACAAAGAGTCGGACATGACTAAGTGAATGAACTGAACTGACGTGGTAATTTTGAACAAATCCAAGACTGCAATGAGGTAAAAGTACCATTAGGTGGCGATGTAGGAAAGGTTTTTTTTTTTTCCCCTTGCCCTGAAGAAAAGTGCCTTGGGTTTGTCTTTAACCCTAACCCTAGGCTCACAAGCACCCACTCCAGTGTTCTTGCCTGGAGAATCCCAGGGACAGGGGAGCCTGGTGGGCTGCCGTCTCTGGGGTCGCACAGAGTCAGACACGACTGAAGCGACTTAGCAGCAGCAGCAGGCTTACAAGCAACTAATTCATCCGTACCTCTGAGTAGACAGAACAGTTTTAGCATCCGCAAGTGCCAGCGGCATGCGAGGGCTGAATGCCCTTGGGTGAACGTGTGGGTGTGCGTGCGCATGCGCACGCTTGCCTATCTGTGTGTGTTCTGCTTCAATGTCAGTGACCAGCAGATGAGGCCGCAGGAACACTCTGGCAGCAACTGACCATGCGGGGCCACACTCTGTGAAAATGGATTGCCTCTGTCTTCTCTGCTTGATCCTTGCTAAGGGAAAAGACTTAAATTAGATTTCAAGGAGCGCTCCATGGCAACCCTCTTTAGAACAAGCTCGTTTCCCTAGAAGATGCTGATTTTTCTCCCGGTCTGAAAAGGCCTCCTAGTCCCTTTGCCCCAGACAGGCTGTATTCCTTCCCAGCTCCGCTTCTTCTTTGTCTCGGTGCTATCGTTGCATGGCCAGTGGAGGCTTCTCCCCATCCTGCTCTCCTCTCTCTGGGTCTTGACCAAACTGCTCATCAGTTTCCCACCTAAGCACAGGGCTGGTACCTGCTTCCACGGAGTCCGCACAGTCAGAGGAACACAATCAGCCTTTCTCTGTTCATCCAGGTTGGACTAGAGCCCTCTCACCCTGGGGGTGGGTGGAGGGGGGAGCACACATTTTAGTTTTGTCTTTTTAATTGAAATAGAGTTGATTTACAATGTTGTTATGTGTGTGTGTTCTTTGTAAGATTACTATACATAATTACAAGATTTGAGTACAGTTCCCTGTACCATATAGTAGGTCCTTGTTGGTTATCTATTTTACATATAATGGTGCACAGATGTTAATCTGAACCTCCTAATTTATCCCTTCCCACCCTTTCCCCTTTGGTAACCGTCAATTTGTTTTCGAGGTCTATGAGTCTGTTTCTGTTTGGTAAATAAGTTCATTTGTATCACCTTTTACAGTCCACTTATAAGCAATATCATATGGTATTTGTCTTTGTCTGACTCACTGCCAATTTTGGTTTATAAGTCAAAACAAAGACAGTGTGTGATTCTGAAGGAAAATTCGTCTTGGTGAAAGACATACTTAAAAGTGCTGAAGAATAAATTCCGTTCTGTCCTTGTGGCCACCCTGTTAGCAACTTTACTTGATTTTCTGTTGATTATAGTCTTGCTCTGTGTGTCTAGGGAAGAACTTCACCCATGTTCCTTGAATTCCTCCCTAAGGCAAAGCACTAGGCCAGGAGCCGCAAAGAGACCTGGTTTGTGAACTCAGCCTTTGCTCTGCAGTTTCTTTTACCCAATTTGTGATGGACTAGTCACCCATTGGAAACAGTGTCAGACTTTATTTTTTTGGGCTCCAAAATCACTGCAGATGGTGACTGCAGCCATGAAATTAAAAGACGCTTACTCATTAGAAGGAAAGTTATGACCAACCTAGATAACATATTCAAAAGCAGAGACATTATTTTGCCAACAAAGGTCCGTCTAGTCAAGGCTATGGTTTTTCCAGTGGTCATGTATGGATGTGAGAGTTGGACTGTGAAGAAAGCTGAGCGCCGAAG
>NW_011494639.1:1893144-1898357 GCF_000754665.1 Bison bison bison | reverse complement strand
TCTCAGTGAACTCCGGGGGTTGGTGATGGACAGGGAGGCCTGGCGTGCTGCGATTCATGGGGTCGCAAAGAGTCAGACACGACTGAGCAACTGATCTGATCTGATCTGACTGTGCTGGGTGATGCTCGTGTATGCTACACGCTCTATGAGTGGGCCCACATCAGGCAGTGAACCCCTGAGTGGGCTGGAATGCCATTCTTTTCTTCCTTGTCTGAAAAAAAGATAAAAGAATACAAATGTGAGCCATCTTGCAGGAATACTATTGAATCTGCTCCATTTTACACATTTACAGGAGTCGAAGCTATTTAGTCTAATAGATAGAAATGGTACACAGATAACTAGGGTAGGAAGCAGAATATGGAAAGTAAGACACAACGCATGGTGAATTCTGGGGCTTTTAGAGATGGGAGCAGTGCAGCTGAGAGCAGGGGAGTGGGCTCTGGGAAAGGGCCTCCCCCGAGAGAAGTGTTGATGGATGAATGAACTATTTCAAGGGATATATATTTTTAGCTTTATTGATGTATAGTTGACAAATAAACTTGTAAGTTATTTAAAATGTTTATTGTGATGATTTGGTCTATGTATATGTTGGGAAAGGATTCTCACCATGTAGTTGATTAGCACATCTATCACCTCTCATATCTTTTTTATTTGTATTTTTAAATGAGAACATTTAAGTTCTCTCAGCAAATTTCAAACAATTGTTATTAACTATAGTTATCATGTTTTAGAACAGATCCTCAGACCTGTTTATCTTATGAAAGGTTGTACCCTTTGACCAACCTCTCTCTATTTAGACACCCCCAGCTCCTGGTAATCACCTTTTTACTCTTTGCTTTTATGAGTTCGACATTTTTGGATTCCACTTGTAAGAGAGATCAAATGGTATTTGTCTTTTGGTGTCTGGATTATTTTGCTTAGCATAATACCTCCAAGTCCATCCTTGCAAGTGGCAAGGTTTCCTTCTTTTTTGTGCCTGGATAATATTCCATTAGGTGTATGTGTGTGTGTGTGTGTGTGTGTGTGGTGTACACACGCCTGCATGTATCTTATTATTTATCTACTCCTCTGTTGATGGACATCTGGGTCTTTTCCATGTGTTAACTGTTGTGAATAATGCTGCAGTGAGCACGTGAGTGCAGCTACTTCTTCAAGATAGTCATTTTATTTCCTTTGGATGTATACCCAGAAGTGGAATTGCTGAGTTATATGGTGGTTCTACTTTTAATTTTTTGAGGATCTCTGTACTGTTTTCATAGTGGCTACACTCGTTTAAATTCCCACCAAGCATGCACAAGCCGTCCCTTTTTGCCACGTCCTCACCAACACTTTTCTCTTGTCTATTTTGATGAAACCATTTTAGCAGATGTGAGGTGATACCTCATTGTGGCTTTGGTTTGCATTTCCCTGATGACTAGTGATGTTGAGCTCTTTTTATGTAGCTGTTGGCCATTTGTATATCTTCTTTGGAAAATGTCTGTTCAGTTGCTCTGCTCATTTTAAAATTAGATTGTTTGGGTTTCTTTCTATTTTTATTACGTTAGCTGTACGCTTTCTTTATATATTTTGGATATTAGTTCTTTATCAGGTATATGATTTGAAAACATTTTCTCTCATCCAGTAGGTTTTTGATGGTTTCCTTGGCTGTTCAGTAGTGTTTTATTTTTTGCAGTCTCACTTGCTTACTTTTGTCTTTGCTTTTGATGTCATACCTAAAATAACCATTGCCAAGGAACTTTCCTCTTATATATGTATTTTTTCCTAGAGTTTCATGGTTTTGGATCTTACATTCAAATCTTTAACCCATTTTTGAATTGGTTCTTCTGTATGATATGAGATAGGGTTACTCTTTTGCAGGTGGCTGTCCAGTTTTCCCAGCACCATTTATTGAAAAGACTATGCTTCACTATTGTATGTTCTTGGCTCCTTTGTCATATATTAATGGACCATATATGCATATGTGTATTTCTGGATTGTCCATTCTGTTTAGTTGTCTGTTTTTATTACTACAGCTTGGTAAATAGTTTTAAATAGGGAAGTGTGATGTCTTAAGCTTTGTTCTTTTTTCTCAAGATTACTTTGGTTGTTCAAGGTCTTTTGTGGTTCTATATAAATTTTAGGATTGTTAAAAATATTTCTGTGAAAAATGTCATTGAAATTTTGATAGATGTTGCATTGAATCTATAGATTGTTTGGGGCGCTATGGACATTTTAACAATGTCAGTTCTTCCAATCCATGGGTTTGGAATGTCTCCATTTATTTGTCTCTCCTTCAGTTTCTTTCCTCAGTGTCACGTGGTTTTCAGTGTACAGATTATTCCTCTCTTTGGCTACATTTACTCCTCGGTATTTTATTCTTTTTTGATGCAATTGTAAACGGGATTGTTTACTACAAGGTATTTTTTTTAATGTTTTTATTGAGATATACTTCAAATGCGACAAAATTCATCTATTTAAGGTGTACAGTGCAGCGAGTTTTAGTATGTTCATGGAGGTAAGCAATCATCACAGCAATCTAAACTTAGAACATTTTATCACTGTTGCAAAAAGAAACCCAGCATTAATAAGCAGCCGTTCCTGTTTCCCACCACTTCTCAACCCTAGACAACCCGTGACCTACATTGTGTCTCTGTAGATTTCTGTATTCTAGGTATTTGATGTTAATGGCATTACATAATACGTGGTCTTTTGTGACTGGCTTCTTTCACTTAGCCTGATTTCAAGGTTCATCCATGTTGTAGCATGTATCAGTATTTTAATTTTTAATGGCTGGATAATACTCCATTGTATACCACATTTTGTTTATCCATTCACCAGTTGTAGGACATTTGAGTTATTTCCAAATTTTGGCTACTGTGAGTAATGGTGCAATGAACATTCATGTACAGGGTTTTGTCTGAACATATTTATCTTGGATATGCACCTTGGAGAAGAATTACTATGTCATATGTTACCTCTTACATGGAACTTTTTGAGAAACTGCCAAACTGTTTTCCAAAGTGATTGCTACTTATTTCATCCCCATCAGCAACAATGAGGATTCCAACTTCTCTTTACACTTGTTATTGTCTGTCTTTTTAATAATAGACATCCTGGTGGCTATGACATGGTATCTTTTTGGGGTTTTGATTTACATTTCCGTAGATATTGATGCTGCTGACCATCTGTTCATGTGCTTATTGTCCATTTATGTGGGAGTTTAGGGGAAGAAATGTTTATTCAAATTCTTTGTGCATCTTAATTGGGTTCTGTGTCTTTTTATTATGGAGTGAATGAATGAGTTTTTGAGAGGCAGAGTTTAGTAGCAAAGCTTCCATATGGAAAAAGGTGAATACTAGTCAAGAGTGGGAAATAAAACTGATTGGCTGGAGGGTAGCATTTATCTAGGAGATGTGACTCTGGATTTAGCAGAGATGACTGCCAAACATCTCTATTTATCTATCAAATGGGGATAACAATGAGACAAGATGCAATAAAGAACCAGTGTTTACAGATAGGATAACTTCATATAGAAACTGATGACATTGTTGTTACTGGCTGCCTAAAATGGGTTGATCATGACCTTGGGGATATTATGTATGATCTGATTTAATCCTCCCAATCACTCTATGAGTTCTCTGCTTTTCATATGGGGTAACTAAAGGTCAGACAAGTTAAGTACCTTGCCCCAGGTTATCCAGCTAATAAACTGCAAAAATAAATGCCAAACCCAGGCCTGTCAGCTTCTGCATGGCTTGGGAAGTGCAGTGCATCACTTGGGAGAAAGAACTACAGAAGAAAGTTTGGGGCTTTTATTGTATAGAAGCTTGACTACTCAGAACACAAGTTTATGCTTAGTTAGAAGGCATGGGGAGCTGCCACTCATGAGTAGGGAAGACTAGAAAGACAGAGCTGGATAGTTTTGGAGTAAGGGTCCAGGAGCTGGGAGATGGGTTTGGAGGCCAGTTAAAGGATATAGAGGGCAAAGCTGAAGAGGTCACAAGTCACCCCAGAAGCAGCACAGATATGCGGAGCTATGCTCAAGCCAGCTTGTGCCACTGCATGAGAGCCAGTTATTAAATTTTCAGTCATATGTTAAACATTGCTTTTATTATAAATTAAATTACATAAACTCAAAAATTAAAATTCATATTAAAAGCAAAGATAATATCATATGATCCAGGAATATCACTCCTGGGGTGTAAATCCAGAGAAAACACTAATTTGAAAACATACATGCACTTCAAATTTCATAGCAACACAAATTACAATAGCCAAGACATGGAAGCAACCCTAATGCTCACTGACATATGAACGGATGAATGGATAAAGAGGATGTGGTACATACATACAGAGAAATATTACTCAGCCTCAAAGGAGAATGAAATGATGTCATTTGTAGCAACATGGATGGACCTAAGTGCAGTCAGACAAAGACAAATACCATGTATTACTTACCAGATCAGATCAGTTGCTCAGTCGTGTCCGACTCTTTGCGACCCCATGAATCGCAGCACGCCAGGCCTCCCTGTCCATCAACTCCCGGAGTTCACCCAGACTCACGTCCATCGAGTCAGTGATGCCATCCAGCCATCTCATCCTCTGTCGTCCCCTTCTCCTCCTGCCCCCAATCCCTCCCAGCATCAGGGTCTTTTCCAATGAGTCAACTCTTTGCATGAGGTGGCCAAAGGACTGGAGTTTCAGCTTTAGCATCATTCCTTCCAAAGAAATCCCAGGGCTGATCTCCTTCAGAATGGACTGGTTGGATCTCCTTGCAGTCCAAGGGACTCTGAAGAGTCTTCTCCAACACCACAGTTCAAAAGCATCAATTCTTCGGAGATCAGCCTTCTTCACAGTCCAACTCTCACATCCATACATGACCACAGGAAAAACCATAGCCTTGACTAGATGAATCTTTGTTGGCAAAGTAATGTCTCTGCTTTTGAATATGCTATCTAGGTTGGTCATGACTTTCCTTCCAAGGAGTAAGCGTCTTTTAATTTCATGGCTGCAGTCACCATCTGTAGTGATTTTGGAGCCCAGAAAAATAAAGTCTGACACTTTCCACTGTTTCCCCATCTATTTCCCATGAAGTGATGGGACTGGATGCCATGATCTTCGTTTTCTGAATGTTGAGCTTTAAGCCAACTTTTTCACTCTCCTCTTTCACCTTCATCAAGAGGCTTTTTAGTTCCTCTTCACTTTCTGCCATAAGGGTGGTGTCATCTGCATAT
>NW_011494639.1:1892587-1893044 GCF_000754665.1 Bison bison bison | reverse complement strand
TATCTGAGGTTATTGATATTTCTCCCAGCAATCTTGATTCCAGTTTGTGTTTCTTCCAGTCCAGCGTTTCTCATGATGTACTCTGCATATAAGTTAAATAAACAGGGTGATAATATACAGCCTTGACGAACTCCTTTTCCTATTTGGAACCAGTCTGTTGTTCCATGTCCAGTTCTGACTGTTGCTTCCTGACCTGCATACAAATTTCTCAAGAGGCAGATCAGGTGGTCTGGTATTCCCATCTCTTTCAGAATTTTCCACAGTTTATTGTGATCCACAATAAACTGAAAGCAGAAATAGATGTTTTTCTGGAACTCTCTTGCTTTTTCCATGATCCAGCAGATGTTGGCAAGTTGATCTCTGGTTCCTCTGCCTTTTCTAAAACCAGCTTAAACATCAGGAAGTTCACGGTTCACATATTGCTGAAGCCTGGCTTGGAGAATTTTGAGCATTACTT
>NW_011494639.1:1891470-1891919 GCF_000754665.1 Bison bison bison | reverse complement strand
GGTCTTGATCCCTGTCTCCTGTACAATGTCACGAACCTCATTCCATAGCTCATCAGGCACTCTATCTATCAGATCTAGGCCCTTAAATCTATTTCTCACTTCCACTGTATAATCATAAGGGGTTTGATTTAGGTCATACCTGAATGGTCTAGTGGTTTTCCCTACTTTCTTTAATAAGTCTGAATTTGGCAATAAGGAGTTCATGGTCTGAGCCACAGTCAGCTCCTGGTCTTGTTTGCTGACTGTATAGAGCTTCTCCATCTTTGGCTGCAATGAATATTACTTATATGTGGAATCTAAAAAAAATGACATAAATAAACTTATTTACAAAACAGAAATAGATTTACAGACATAGAAAATTAATTTATGGCTACCAAGGGGGAAAGGCAGGAAGGAATAAATTAGGGGTTTGGGATTAGCAGATATAAACTATTTGTAAAATAAATAAC
>NW_011494639.1:1869108-1891257 GCF_000754665.1 Bison bison bison | reverse complement strand
ATTCAATATCTTGTGATAATTTATAATGGAAAAGAATCTGAAAATAGGTAGGTATGTATGTTCATGCTCAGTTGCTTCAGTCATGTCTGGTTTTTTGCTACCCTATGGACCATAGTCCGCCAGGCTCTTCTGTCCATGGGATTTTCCAGGCAAGAATACTGGAGTGGGTTGCCATGCCCTCCTCCAGGGATCTTCCCGATCTAGGGAGGGAATCCACGTCTCCTGTGTTCCAGGTGAATGTGTTACCGCTGAGCCACAGGGAAGCCCCATATATGTGTATGTATATATGTGAAAAAGTGTGTGTGTGTACACATATAACTGAAATTAGCACAGCTTTGTAAATCAACAAAACTTCAATTAAAAATATCCATACAGATGGCACTAGTGGTAAAGAACCCACCTGCCAATGCAGGATTCATAACAGACACAGGTTTGATCCCTGGGTTGAGAAGATCCCCTAGCAGAGTCAGACACAACTGAAGCGACTTAGCGTGCGTGCACGCACACACACACAAAGTTAATCCAATACTCAAAATTCCTAGCTTCTGGGTTATTTGACTGCTTTTTGCTGATATCTATGCTCTTGAGGTTACTTCATCTGGTTTTCTTTATGGTGGAAAGACCATGTGATGGGGCACTGATGTAGGTCTTATCCCAAGTTCACTGACATCATGTTGGCACCTTGAAAGTGTCCACAGTTGGGTAGTTACAGCCAATTCCATGAATCCGGGGTTTTCCTTGGGGGAGTGCTGCTTGTTGTTTAAACATTTACCAGCCACCACTGGGCAGCAGAGATGTTGGGAAGAACCAGGCAGTTCCACAGATGGCGTGCAGAGGGAAAGGCCAAGGAATGGTGTGAGGGTTTCTGGTCTGAGACAGTCTCCTGCAAGTTCTGCCCGTGAGGGATGTGGGATGTGGAGCGATGAGGAGGACAGGCTGACCAGGACGGCTTTCTCCAGGAGGCGTGTCTGTTTCAGGCTTTGAGAGAGAAGGAGGGATCCGTCCAGGGATGGTGGAGCACGTGGTACACACAGGCTTAGTCTGTGGGTTCTTTGTTTAGTCACTGATGTCTTCAGCCATGGGATGAGGAGTGGGGCTTTCCAGGGCAGAGATTTTACCTCTGACAGAGTGCTCCGATGATCACGATCTCGTGGAAGCTAAAAGCCTACGACCAACTAGGTGTCTGACTTTGTAAAGCTTGCTTAACCACTCTAAGCCTCAGTTTCCTCCTCTCTTATATTAGGACATTGAATGAAGCATTTCCAGCTTGAGTTCTCTGAGCCTTTGCCCTTCATGCCATGTCTCCTTGCTGTCTGCTCAACTGCTGGGAAGACTTGACTGAGTTCTGGGGGCTCTGCTCCCAAGAGAGTAATTTATGAAGCAGTCACTCATCTGGGCATCATCCATCACGTGGGGGAGGAGGAACTGTGATGCCGTCAGCCTGCGTAAAGGTGCTACAGAAAGGCTTTATCAAACGAAATGGGACGGATGGATGGCGGGCTTCCCAGTGTCAGGGAAATATTGATTCAGGCAAATGTATGATCTATCGCATGAATATCTCAGAGGCTGTTGCAAATAGAGACACTGCGGTATGGAGAGTGTTTTTTACATGATGAAGGATGGCTTTTTTGGTGCCGCTTCACTGCAATGAGAAGTGATGTGTGGAGCCCTAGCCTCACTCCCAAATGGTGCATTATGGAAACAATGATGCTCTTTCATCATGACAGGTAAGCAGAGAAATGTACAATTATGGTCCTAATAAAATCAGAGGAAGAGAGATGACAGCGGCTTCTCTAGGGACCCAGAGTTGCCTGGGACCAGGCAAGGTGCAAGGCTGCTAATCAGACTCTCCCGAAGGTGCCCTTCGGAGGGGGTGGCGAGGTAACTGCCGACTCCCTGTGCTGTTGTTTATCTTGCCTGAGAATCAGTGAGCCCACAGGCTTTATCAGGCCTTAGTCACGCTAGTTATTGCAATCTATTGGATTCATCTTAATCGAAAGTGTCCTAATTTTACATTTAAACTCACTTTCTATTTCTCTCTGTATTGGCATTTAAGCCTATAAGCAAACCTGCTTTGATGGTGCTGAAACTGAACTCAGAGAGGTCATTTGACTCATCGAGGCTATTTTCCTATTTGGCACAAAAGCCAGGACCAGAATTCAGGCTTTCCAAATAGTCCAGGACTGATTTCTGCCATTTATCAGTTTTGAAGAATACTACAGAGAAAATGCTCACCTCAGTAAACTCCCCCATAGCCCATTTGGAAATGTCAAAAACTGCATTCCATTCGAACTAGTGTTAAAGGACGAGACCCTTCTTATCAGCCTTCTTCTGTGGGCCTGGAGAAAGATACACTTGGATTCCCATTTCAACTCTGCTCTTTCCAACCCTATACGGTCCAAATACTCACTATTTCTAAGCCTCAGTTACTGTTACCATATCTTTAAATAGAGATGAACTCATCGTCAACCTGTATTAACTGAGCATCTATTATGTGCCAGGTACTAGGATAGATACTTATAATTATAGTGCTGACCTCATCAGTATTTTGGCAAAAGTTAAATGAAATGAAGGCAAGTAAATACCTGACATGGTGCCTGGCCATTGTTAAGCATTCAGCTGGTGCTAGCAATTAAAATGAGGATAAAGTTCCCAAGTGTCCTTACTTCTTCCTTTCATGGATATTTATTGGAGGGCCTGATATAATCTAAGTGTTAAGGAGTGGAAAAAGCACCGTCTCTCTCACTGAGGAGTTCTATCTCATGGCACTGCTCATCCTGGGATTGAATCCTGTCTCTGCTATTGGTTCAACAGTGTCAAGCCTACGCGATGTCTAGTCCAGCACCTCAAACAAAATTATCACGCAATTAGTGATGCTGATTACCATTACTATATTATCACTACTGTTAGATTATTATTAAGAGTATTCAGTGCAATATGGGGCTTCCCTGGTGGCTCAGACAGTAAAGAATCCCCCTGCGATGCAGGAGAGCCGGGTTTGATCCCTAGGTCAGGAAGATCCCTTGGAGAAGGGCACGGCAACCCACTCCAGTATTCTTGTCTGGACAAGTGCATGGATGGAGGAGCCTGGAGCTCTACAGTCCATGGGGCTGCAGAGAGTTGGACATGACTTAGTGACTACATGATCAAAAAATGTAATATGAATGTACTAGGTGCCTAGAGCACCAGTAGCATTTAATTGAGGATGCTGAGCGTCACTGCTGTTAGATAGATGCTTTCAGTGCAACGTGGACATCCTGTAGGGAACACAAAGCAAAGGGGCCGTAAAGGTATGAGTTCTCAGAGCCAGCCTTTGACAGGTGTATAGAAATTTCTCTGAAAGGAAAGGAAGAGAGGGCCTGCCACAGCCGAGGGAACAGAACACGCAGAGCTCAAATGATCTGGAGAGGGGGCAAGTTCCGTGTGGCCAGAGGAAAGGGAGAGCTGGGGAGGGCGTGTCAAGGTGAGGCTAGAAAGATGGGGCAAAAAGACACTGTAAGACACCCAGGAGTGCGCTCTGTGGAAACTGGCAGTGGGGAGCCATTGCCGATTTATCAGGGCACGTTTTGGGATGGGAGACCAGGCAGGCTGCTTTTCCTGGCCCCTCCTGTCATCGCACCTCAGTCATCCAGCTAAATGCTCAGCCAGTAGCCCTGAAAGTGATGCCCCTCTGTCCCTGCTCTTAGGGGGCCGAACCTGGGGTGGGATTTATACACATCTTGCCCCCTGCATGGCCCTGTTTCGGTGGAAGCTTGGCTGAGCATCTGAATTCACCTCCCAGAGCAAAAGGAAGACAGATTCTGAGCCAGACTGTTTGAGCTCCACTTAGCAGAACTGCATTTCCAGGTTCAGGGGCTTCAAGGCTGAGGCAACGTCCCTGTGATTGATACCTAGAGCTTTATGTGGCTGATCCTGCCCACTGATCTCCCTGGGACTCGTCAAATAAGGAAAAAGCAGATGTGAGCAAAATCTCTCCTGCAAGCCCACCGTATCAGGGAGGTCGAGTTCCCTCACTGTTCTTTCTCTGTTTCCCTTTCATTTTCGTTGTGTGTTAGTGCCTTTCCTGATAATCAGCATCAGTAATTGAATGGTAATTGTGTTCGGGCATCTAGTACATTCATATTGTCCTCAAAGTATCCATTTATCTGTTTAATAACAATCTAACAGCAATGTTAATAGGATAATGATAATCTGCATTATTAGTTGAATGCTAATTGTGTTTGAGGCACCGTGCTAGACGTGCACACAGATAAGCTTGACACCTCACATGAGCTTGCATGATTATGCCAGGAGCAGAGGAAGGTTTCAAACCCAGAATGCCCTGTGCCCTAAGACAGATCTCCTGTTCTCTGTTCTACATGAACGATGAACTGTTTTCCACTCACCCCTTCGAGATTTTAGCAGTGCTATTCACTTGTCCACAGGTTGCCCCTGCATTTTAATTTCCTCTTGCTCAGCAGCAGGTGGTGGGACAGGGGTGCAGCTGATTTCTGAACCGATTTTCCCTTCAGGGAGTGGCTTTGGCATCTCTCCCGGTGAGTTCTCTGCGTGGAAGTCACACTGTCCGCCTGGCAGCAGTGCTGAGCCCAGGTCTCTCCCTTGGACTGCGGGAAGTCCACCGCCTCTGGCCGGGAGCGCCCTTGCTTGGCTGCTTCTGGGAGGATTTGAAGGGATGGCCATTTCCTGCCGCAAAGGGTCAGACTGCATGGGTCAGAGAATCCAGGCCTTGCCCTTACTGGAGCTTCTCTTTTCTCTCTGCTTAGGAACTAACTCCCTCAGCACAATATAAACAGAGGCGATATCTACTGGTATCAGACCTTCAATTTCTTACAAAACTTCCGGAGCCTGAGGTGTTCCATAGAGACCCAGGACCTCACAAGCCCAGCTGGGTCCTTCATGGCAGAGGTCCCCAACCCCTGAGTCACAGACCAGTATGGGTCCATGGCCCATTACAAACTAGGCCACACAGCAGGAGGTGAGGACAGGTAAATGAGCGAAGCCTTAGGAGAGTGTTCTCAAACTGCGGTGTTGGAATCCCTGGATGTCACTAAGACTCTTTCAGGATATCTAGGAGATCAAACCACATTTTTTTTTTCTTACATGTATAAAACAAGAAATGAAACGTGATTTTATTTAAGGCAGTACTGGGCTACTTCACAAATCATTACCTCAAATATTTATACTGCTCCACACTACTAGTTTCTATCACATTCACAAAAGATTTTTTAAAAATACCAAATGCTTAAAATCTTTGATGTAGCGAAGTCTTTATTCACATTTCCATTATATTTCATGGAGTCAAAGTAACTATATCCAATTAGAAGTACTGAAAAAAACAGTAGCCATAGGAAATTGCTAAGGAGTCTGCTCTAATTTCACATGAATATCACCCAAACAATCCTGGAGGATAAATTTACAAAAAGCAGAGAAAGGTGTTGATATAATGTGTCTACTTCATGAAAAGCAATTTTCTTGTGGATAAATGTTTTATGTAAAAATGAATGAACTATGGCAGAGTCTCTAGTCTTAGTTCAAAAAATTCTTAAAACAATAAAAGAGCAGTTTTAAAAACTTGATCACTGAGTTAAAAATTAAAATTCCAAATGTAAAAAAACACACTGTTCATGCAAATACTAAAATATTATTTTCCTTTCCCACCGTGTTGACATTAGCACTGGTCATGACAAATCAGTTGGGGGTGAATCGGCTGGCAGCTTAGCAGGACTCAAGCCATGGCACCGAGCTGTGCTAGGAAGCACGTTTTTCACTACAACACATTTGCTGAAAGGAAAAGTAAAACTTTGGGTTTCCTTAAGGAACCTTCTTTGGGTTCTTCAAAATATTTTGTATGGCAAAACAAGAAGTGACCATAAAGCACTCTGCCGTGTGCCAAAGTACCATGAACATTTGTGGAAGAGCAGTTGTGTGCTTTTCCCATGGAACGCCACGTTTACCGGAAAGAACGGCCGACAGGCAAAATGCCATTATTCATACCTGGGTGTTTAGCAGGTATTTTCTAAAAAAGGCATGACGTGGGCCAGTCAGTTCAAGGAGAACAACTGGCAATATTCTTGACAGAAAGAAAACTGAGCTTTCAAGTGAAAATCAGACTTTTGAAGAAATTCTAACTACCACTGTAAGTTTGATAGCTCCCCAGTTCTTAAGACTTTTCTGATGAGATTGATGGTGATATTAATCACTGTGACTTTTTTGGAATGGTATATAATGAACTGTGTCAACAATCGAAGGATCTGCATAAATCAATGAACGAAAATATTTTCCAAATGACCAACCCATACTGCTAGAAAATCATGCATGGATGCATACCTTTATTGTTGGATTTCTCTACTACCAGCTTAAGTTTAAATTTTTCAAGTTTGCTAAGTCATGAAGTTACTCTTTTTCATGTGTTTTCCAGCTTCTAAAATGTTGTTGCTTGTTTGTTTTTGAGCATTTAGGTTTTAAATCCCTTTGCGGTAATACAAGTGAGATTTTGGGAAAGGAGAAATGTAACTATGTGTCTAATCTGTCACAACAATTTAGAAGTATTTTTTTTCCCTTTGAATGGATTAAAATCACCTGAGATGGTCTAAAATGACCAGATTTTCAGTTGTCCTTTCTACCAACCCCACTTTTAGAGCCTGCTCTGCAGATAGATGTGTGTGTGTGTATTCATATGTGCATTTGAAAGAGAGGGCAATCATGTGTGCAGACAGATTTCCAGTCCTATAATTTTTTACCATTGGTTTCACGGTCATTTCTTCAACTATAGTAAAGGTGAAAGTCGCTCAGTCGTGTCTGACTCTTTGTGACCCCGTGGGCTATACAGTCCATGGAATTCTCCAGGCCTGAATAATGGAGTGGGGAGCCTTTCTCGTCTCCAGGGGATTTTCCCAGCCCAGGGACCGAACTATCCTTTGAATGTCTGTTGTACATCATGCATGGTGACAGATGTGCAAGGAGATAACTCACTATAGTTCCTTTCCTCAGAGAGTTTCTACTCTGGAGAAAGAAAAATTTCAAACTCTTGGAATAGTACAGTGTGATACATAACTGATTGAAATTGCAAGGTGTTGGGACTGGGTGGTCTAGAACTGAACAAGGGGAGAGAGAGGAGGGCTGGGTAGGTAAGGGCTTAGAGAGGCGGTGAGGCTGCAGTGAGCCCCACAGGCAACCTTTGGAGGGGAGAAGTGGAGAGGACATTCTAGGAGGGGGAACCCTGCGTATCCCCTCCCTGGCCTGCTGACTTCTGGCTACGCTAGCCTTTCATATCGCTGGCCGGTATCTGTCCTCTTGCAGAAATGTGCTCATGTTCACCGCCCGCTGGCATCCTTCTTCTCCCATTCTTTCTTTAGTTCACTTTGAACTCAGTAAAATTTTACTTCCTTAAGAAAGCTCTCCTTGGTCCCCTCAATCCAGATTACCCACCCCTCCACCTGTGACCAAGTGTTCCATTCTCACATTATGCATCAAGCTTCTTGTTCTTGGTTCCTCCACCAACTGGTAATTGTACATGTATTTGTGTGATTATTTGTCTGACTTCCATTTTTCACACTCAACAGGAAGTTCCAGGATGGAACTTGTCAAAGTGAGATCTAAAGAAATAGTTACGTCAGAATCAACCAGGTGCTTAGGAATGTAATGCAGATTCCCGGGTCCACCCCGGTCTCACCGGATCCAAATCTCTGAGTGGAGCTTAGGAATCTGTGCTTCAGTCATTTCCTGAAGGATGCCCATTGTCCACCGCCTGCTCTGCTGCTGTCTGCAGCTATGAACTGAACTTAGGTACCGGTTATCAGGGGGAACTTCCCACAAGGACCTGAAGGATCTTGTGGGAAGATGAAATAGCATGAGGAATCTCATTCTCAGAAGGTCTGTAAATGCAGTGTGAATTTTCCATCAGATGGGTAGATTTAAGAAGTTCTTCCTTAGCCCATGCCAGGAAGATCTGTGAAATGAATGTCCTCCTTATTATGCCCACAGGAGGTCAGTGAAACATTAGGCCTATCTTTTTTTTTTTTTAAATAAAATTCAGAACAGAAGAATTTTGAACAGTGCTGTTTTAGAAGTAGACTGCTTCCACATCACAAAGGATAAGCCTTATTTACTAATAGGCTTCTTGGGTGAGTGTTTGAGTTTCTGTGCAGCCAAAAATCCAGCAGTGCCCTGCTCTTTATAGAGAAAGGTACATTAGCTTTCAGGTTCATAAACTTTAATCCATCAGTAGGCTTTCTAAAATAACTGTCCTTGGAGCTCTGGGAGTCATTTTAAGGCAGAGAAAATTCTCTGCTTTGAATTGCTCTAGGTCTCCTCTTGAGAAGAGTTCAAGATGTCTGGCATTTCTTGATTCAATGTCCCCCCAGTGGACCGGGGGCAGACAGATGATTAGCTGAGCGTAGAAATGGGGTAATGGAGGCTCAGAGAGGCTAGACCATTGGACTGGAGGCGCACAGCAGTGCAACGGAGAGCAGACTGTGGGCCCACTGCCCTGTCATCTGGGGCCGTCCTTCCGAGCCGTGATCCACATTCTAGGGTGTTCAAGCCAAGTGTTCTCTTAGCCCATTGATACCATCCTGTTTGTCTTTTATCGAGCTGCTGTCTGGAGCTCAGCAGTTGGGCTTTTCCCTAGCTCAGTTTCTTTCTCATGGTCATCAGGTGAGAGTGGACGAAGCAGGATTAGGGAAGAACCCATCGTAGTGGGCCTAGGGATCTACACCCACTTCCTGAGCACTTGTCACTGCCCCAGCATAAGACCCAGACTTGCCCTGGGGGTTGCCCACAGCGACTCCTCACTCAGGAGAGGCCTCTGAAGCTGTAGGGCTCCGATGGGTTTCCTCCCCACCCTCTTTTATTTTAGACACATGCAAACGGCTTCAGGACCAACACATCACAGATCCAGACAGGGCCAGGTCATAAGCACCTGACTCCAAGTGAAAGGTCGTGGTGATCTACGCTAACAAACTCATGAATTTATTAATTAGGTTACTTGTCAGATGATGTAAGAGGACCTCCTCCCTGCCAAGCATTTTCCCAGGTCCTCAGGGTCTCAGAGATGCATGAGGTATGGGCTCTGCTGTGAAGGAAATTGTTTCAAGGAGAGGAGGATGACTATAAAACCAGTCATGACTGAGTTACGTTCTGAAAAGTGCTACAATAGGTGTATATCTGGGAGAAAAGAGAAACATAAGCAAGAGGACTTCTCTCACCTGGAGGGGATAAACTGATAAATGACACTTTTTACACATCCTTGAGAACATCCCAGCGAAGATTTGTGGCTATTGTGGAGTGAAAGAAAAGGCGAGAAGCGAAACGGGCTCCCTCCCTTATGAGACTCCCTGTGGGACTGGGGAATATGGTGGACCAGTTCTGCTGAGTGGAATGTGTTGACAAGTTCAGTGTGAAGGGCTCCTACCCTTGGAGCCTTCCTGGACAGAGCAGAGTCTTCCAGATTGCAGAGGGGGATGATCCCATTCCCCAGCACCCCCTTCCCAAGACTCATTGATCAGAGTAGAGGTCCTGCTTGAATCCTGAGTACTGGTTCCCCTGGACTGACAAAGAGGCCCATCTGGCCAAGCCACAGGAAGGCAAGGACTGCCCAGGACTGCTCTAGATCTGTTCTACATTCTGGGGGCTGACAACTTCTCCCATCACACAAACCTTTCTTCTTCCTCCCCTCTCTTGATTCCCTCTCATTAGATGACCAACTCATCCTTGTTGGCCTGGGATTGTCTCCGTTTTCACACGGAAAGTCCTGTGTCCCTGGAACCCCCTCAGTCCTGGGTAATCTGGGATGCTTGGTCATTCTTTTGTTTTGTCACCAGTGAATGAGAAGGACCCAACTAGACAGAGAGAGCCAGGCTGGCTCCGAGGCACCCTGGACTCTTGTGTCTACACCCATGCCCAACTGATCTGCTAAGTAGCAAGGATGGTTTCTCTAGCAAAACCTACAGCTAGTTCCAAAGCAAATGTGTTGTTCTCCTAGGGCCACCTTAATAAAGAAACACCACCTTAAAGTGGCTTAAAAGAGCAAAATCTTATCGTCTCACGATAGTGGAGGCTGGAAGTCCAAGATCAAGGTGCCAATTTTCCTCTGAAACCAGAAGGAGAGAATCATTCCTTGCTCTTCCTAGTTTCTGGTGAAGTGAAGTGAAAGTCGTTCGGTCATGTCTGACTCTTAGTGACTTCATGGACTGTAGCCGGCCAGGCTCTTCTGTCCATGGAATTCTCCAGGCAAGAATACTGGAGTGGGTAGCTGTTCCCTTCTCCAGGGAATCTTCCCAATCCAGGGATCAAACCCAGGTCTCCTGCTTTGCAGGCAGATTCTTTACAGTCTGAGCCACAAGGGAAGCCCTAGCTTCTGGCAGTGGCCTGTAATTCTTGGCTTGCAGCTGCAACACTTCAGTCTGTGCCTCTGTTGTCATGATCGCGTTCTTCCCATGTATCTCTGCCTCTCTTATCTCTGTAAGGATATCAGTCAAATTGGATAAGGGTCCACCCTGTCCAGTATGACCTCCTTTTAACTAATTATATCCACAGTGACCTTATTTCCCAACAAGGTTATGTTCCAAGGCGCTGGGGGTTAGAACTTCAGCATATCTTTTGGGGACACAAGTCAGCCCGTAACAGCAAGTGGGAAAGGATGGATCGGGGCCCCTTTCTTTAAAAGGTGGCTGTGTACACAGCAGGCATTAAGGCATTCATAGAGTTGCTTCAGATCACTAAATTGGCCTTTGGGGGAGCTCTCTTTCTATTCCTGTCTTTTGTTTTTGTTTCTGTATGTTTCTTCTTTTATCTGTTCCTCTGCTTTTTCCTTTTCCCATTCCCCAACCTCCATTAACGGAGAAGGCAATGGCACCCCACTCCAGTACTCTTGCCTGGAGAATCCCATGGACAAAGGAGCCTGGTAGGCTATAGTCCATGGGGTCGCTAAGAGTTGGATACGACTGACATGACTTAGCAGCAGCAGCAGCAGCAGCCTCCATTAAGCTGCTGCTCCCAGTACGCCCCCCCGAACCACCCCCCCAACCCTCGCCACACAGACTATACCTTCTTGTAGGACAGCTCTCTGCTTTCGTAGTTCCAGGACTTACCACAACCTTCATCTCAGCTTGAACCCTTTCCTTAGAGTCATTGCTTTGTACTTTCAGTCCTGGGGTCTACAGAAGGGCTGGAGGCGTGATGGTGATAAAGGCAAGGAGATTCCATACAAAAGAGTATCGCTGAACAATAAAGATGTAATCTGCCCAGAGCTTTCTTTATTCCTTTGATTTCTTCTTCATGTTGTTTTTCTTATATGATTTCATTTAGGAAAGGAGTTCTGCTTTAAAAAAGAGAGACAGAGAGAGAGGAAATTACATCTCTAAGACATATAGTGAGAGGAGTCTTCTGCTCGTAAGGTTGATAGTTCAAGCGGGTAGTGACTTGGAGAGGTGCTGGAGAGCTGAATAAGCATTCATTCAGTGTTAACACTCATTGGAGAAGGAAAAGGCAACCCACTCCAGTGTTCTTGCCTGGAGAATCCCAGGGATGGGGGAGCCTGTTGGGCTGCCGTCTATGGGGTCACACAGTCAGACACGACTGAAGTGACTTAACAGCAGCAGCAGCAGTGTTAACACTGGCCTGAGACACACATTAAATATGTGAAATCCCACTCTACCTTAACTTGTCCTTTTTTTTTTTTTTTTTTTGCGTGGCTTGCGGGATCTTATTTTTCCCCACCAGGGATTGAACTTGGGGCCTCAGCAGTGAAAGTGCAGAGTCCCAGCCACTGGACCCCAGGGAGTTCCCAACATGTCCTTTTTTAAAAAGCTAAGTGGAAGTCCATCATGACAAACAAATGCAAAAAGCGTTTGGAAGGCAGGGGGTGCATGGTGAAGCTTGGCTTCAGAATCACTACGTCCTCTCCTCACTCCTGCAGACACCAAAGTGTGTGGATGCTCTTGTCCTTTCTATAAAACAGGGTAGGACAGCCAGTCCTTTGCATTCTGATCGGATCCGGTTGGTTGAATCCGTGGATACAGAGGGCTGCCTGCATGACTGGCAGCTGCTCTGGTGGCTGGCCCCGAGTCCTGCCTCTTTTCCTTTCCCTTTGGCCACTGCTAAATGTTGCAGGAATATTTTCCCTTTTGAGAACTGTCGAGTGGTAACCCAACCCCCAAGTTTTAGGTGAAGACGGGGCCCAGAGAGGAGTGGTAGTTTGCCCAAGGCCCTGCAGCGATTGTTGGCAGAGCACCAAGTGGAGGAGAGCTTTCCCAGGGTGAGAGCTGAGCTTGGGCCTCGGCCAAGAGCTGAACAGGACTCCTCTTGCTTTGACGTCCATAATCCCCATCTCTTGGCCAGGAATTTTATCCTCTTGTTGTTCCACCTGTCCAGCGACCAGCTCTTACTCATCCTTCAATATTGCGTCTTCCTTTACGAAGTTGAGAATTTCTCAACCGTCCATGCCAACTTAGCTCTTCCCATGTGCCCACCCTGTGTGATCCATATCAGAGAGCTTCTTACATTCTGTCACATAGATTTGTCTGGTGTCAGTCACTGCCGCTTCTTATTAACCTATAATGTGCCTCATTCCTGAAAGATTTCAGATAACCATTTTCTCCACTATTTGGGGGTATTCAACAGGGTAAATCTAGCATCTAGCACAGTGCCAGCATGTTGTAGGTGTAGAGCCATTATTTTTTAAAATAAAAGAATTATACAGCTGGGTGGAAATCAACTTATATTCTAAGCCAAGGTGCCCCAAACTTTAAGGCATGTTAAACCATTTGGAAATTGTGCTAAAATTTAGATTCTGATTCAGGAGGTGTGGGTTAGGGGCCATGATTCTACATTTAATAAGCACCCAGTGGATACTGATGTTGCTGGTACTCAGATCATACTTTTGGGTAACATAGAGAAAATTGTGGTATGCTCTGTTATCCATAATGATAAGTGTCGGGAAGGTATGGATAGAGTAAGCATAGTCAAGGAGCTGAAGGCATATCCAGGAATGCACACAGCTGGGATTCAGAATGAGACTTGCAGAAATCCTCCAGCTAACAGTTCCTGTCTGCCTGGGGCTCAGCCAGAAATGGACACTGGTACTGTTGACTTGGGGAAAACTCAAGGCCATCAGCAAGTTCTCTCACCATTCACCATGATGGGGCCTTTGGAAGGGAAGACAGACTGGGAATCTCAGGAATACTTTCTCACCTTTGGGAAAGAACATGCGTTTGTACAGAATGCTACACATACACTGTCTCAAAGATTCTTAAGGAAGAGGTGTCATCATATGGAAGACAAAACTGAGACTCACACACATATAAAAGGCTTGCCAGGGTTATTCAGGCCACAGGGCATTGATGAAAGGGATACTGCAATTTGATTTTCATTACATCTATGCTTATATCATGCTCCCTATCCTAACATCTTACTACTTTAGTATTGTAGCTGTTTGAATAATTATCTTCCAGGCAAACTGGGACTTAGTCTGAGTTGTTTGTCATCAAACTCTTGGCACCTAATGTGGGGGTCTTGGACCTAGGAAGCACTGCAAGAATATTGGTTAAAGAAAAGAATATTGAGTTTCACCATGGGAGGGTCTCCACTTATACACTCCATCAAGATTATGGATTGTGTTCAGCTGATGACAATAGAGCACTAATGAGGTCAAGGCCGTGGGTTTGGTTCCCTTGTATGAGTGACACAGCTTTGCTTTGTTCCCTGCCCATGCTTCTTAACACACTCAGCAGTCTCAGTGAAAATGGGACCTATCACTGATTCAGGAACTTGGCCTCCTGAATCAGAGTCTTTGGGGCTGGCCCTAAGAATCTGCATTTTAAATAAAATAAGTGTGATTCTTTAGGGCTCGAAGACCTTTGGTTTAGGCTGGTCAGACACGTCTCTCCAGAAAGGGTTAAAAAATCTCTGTCCCCGCCTACTCCCCTCCCCCACCTGCCCCCGTGACTCACTCCAACTTGGGCAGGATTCAGACGTGCCAGTCAGTCATGGATTTTCTTTGAAGCCCCTTTGAACTAATTCCTCTCCCTTCCCTGAAGGGCTTAGAGTGGAACAAGCACACTTGGCTCAGGAACAAACAGAAATTTCACCCCAAATCCCCATCTTCGCCCCCCTCGCCTCCTCCCCCGCCTCGAGAAACAGTTCTGGGCCCTCCCTTCCCTGTGCTGGTGGAGAAGGGGGCGGGTTTGAGCAGGAAAATGATTCATCTGCCAGGTGGGCATCAAGAGATACAAGTCCAGTCTTTTATCCCTTTAAAAGTCCTGCCGCAGGGAGAGGGCAGTAAACCAGGACTCCCTGTACTCTGAGGCCCTTGGTCGCTCCTCATCCATCTCGAGATAAATCAGATCAATTAAGTTCTCCTAGGAACACAGCGTTTCTTTTTCTGTTCCGTGCCTTCCCAACAGCAGCTCTGCCACCGGGGGCTCGGCAGCCTCCTCCCAGCGCTACAAGGATGGGGTGTCTCTCCTCAGCTCTAGGACAGATGATTTCTATCATCTGAAACAACAGAGTTTGAACTCAGAGGGCTGGATTGCAATCCAATTGCTACTCCTTACGTGCCCCATGATTTGGCCAAGTCACTAAATGTCTGTCTCTCTTTTCTCAGCTCTAAAAAAGAGGTGATTCTATTCCTCCTTGCCTTCACTAGGGCATTTGAGGGCAAATAAGATGACTCTTTGTTTTGAGAAGGGTAGAGCTGTGACCTGTTCTAAGCAGGAGATGACCTGAGTGATGTCCTGAAGTCCTCTCCATCAGCGTTCTATCTGTAGCCAACAGGAGGTGAGCCGCTGGGGCCTCCAGTAGTCCACAAACATCGTTGAGAGCAGAATGCTGCCATACTTGAAAAAGTCACATTTCCAGGCTCTGCCAGAGGATCAGTGGTGTGCCACGTCATCTAGTGTGGGTGGACTGGTGGTCCAGGTATCACCTCCAAGCAACCCTAGAAGCTCCATGTCATTCTAGTGCAGAAGGACCAGTGGTCCAGGTATCACCTCTGACATCCCTAGAAGGAGATGAAGAGGGCTGGCTCACTCCATGCATGAGGCTGATGGAGAACTCTACCTTCCATCATCCTTCGGAGACTTTGACTCTACAGCTGCCAGTGTGTATCAAGAGATGTTGTTGTCCAATCACTAAGTCGTGTCTGACTTTTTGCGATCCCATGGACTGCAGCACACCAGGCTTCCCTGTCTTTCACTATCTCCCAGAGTTTGCTCAGACTCAGGTCCCTTGAGTCGGTGATGCCATCAGCATCAAGAGATGGGAAGTTGCCTATTCAACTTCCCCATAGTTTTTAAACATGTTAGTTTGAACGTGTTATCTTATTTGTCCCCAAAAGCCCTAGTGAAGGCAGAGAGGAATAGAATCATTTCTTCTTTAGAGCTGAGAAAATAGAGACAGACATTTAGTGACTTGGCCAAATCATGGGGCATGAAAGGAGTAGAGATTGGATGGGAAGCCAGCCCTCTGAGTTCATGTTAGTTTTTGGGGGAGCTAAACAGGCTGTTGGAGAAGGCAATGGCACCCCACTCCAGTACTCTTGCCTGGAAAATCCCATGGATGGAGGAGCCTAGTAGGCTGCAATCCATGGGGTCACTAAGAGTCAGACACGACTGAGCGACTTCACTTTCACTTTTCACTTTCATGCATTGGAGAAGGAAATGGCAACCCACTCCCGTGTTCTTGCCTGGAGAATCCCAGGGATGAGGGAGCCTGGTGGGCTGCCGTTTATGGGGTCGCACAGAGTCGGACACGACTGAAGTGACTGCAGCAAACAGGCTGTTCACATTATTAGGTTTTGAGGGACTCCTGGCCCAGCCCCTCATCTGAATGTCTTCTCAGCCATGCCCGCTCTCATTGGCACATCCAGGGTCTGCTACCTCGGGTTCATGACCCAGGAATGAGCTGTCTGTTCAGTTGATTCTGAGGTTCCTGCACTGACCCCTTTGTGTTTTTATTTTCAAGAGGTTTGCTATCTTCTTTGCCAGAAAATAATTCTTTATGAACAAGAATTTTGGGAACCTTGACAGGGGCTGGTGCATCAGATAACAGCATAAAGGATCTGACCCACTGGGCCTTTTGAGAAATTCTTAACCAGGTAAACAATTACATCTCAGGCTGTAGGGTGCCAATTATACAAATGATGTCAGTCTCCCACTGAAAACCTTCCGATGGGTTCTCATTATATTTAAACTCTAAACACCTTACTCTGGTCCTCGCCTGCAGCCCTGGGCTCACCTTATATGCTCAGTGTCTCCCACACTGACCTTCTTCCTGTTCATCTGATGCAAACCAGCCCCACTGTGGGCCCTTTTCAGTGACCATGTCTTCTACTCAGGTTCTCCTTTCTTCTCACTTTGTAGGAGCTGGCTCTTTCTTGCTTTCAGATCCCTCCTTAAATGTAACCTCCTTGGAGAGGCCTTCCCTGACTACTCAATCTACTACTTGTCTTATAACATGATCCTATTTTCATTTTCTGCAGAGCACTCAGCACTCTGATATTTTTCTCTCTATTTCTTGATTTTTGTTTCTCTTTATTAAGCTAGAAGACAAAATCTCTTGTTCGCTTTAAAATTTCCTGCTTTTAGTATAGTTCCGGGCCTGGAGCAGGCCCTTAGGAAATATATGACGACTCAGAAAGAATTGCTTTTAGAGCTGGGTGATCAGAGCCTCCGTTTCTTCATTTATTGAGTAGAGATTGTGTAACACTGACTTTGCAGAGCTGTAAGTATTTAATAGGAAAGAATACGTAAGAGGCAGACAAAGACAAATATCACCTGTACGTGGGATCTTAAAAATGGTACAAACGAACTTATTTACAAACCAGAAAGACTCACAGAATAGAAAGCAAACATGGATACCGAAGGGGAAAGGAGATTGGGGAGCGATAAACTAGGAGTTTGGGATTAACAGATGCATATTAGTGTATATAAAATAGATAAACAGCAGGTCTTACTGTATAGCACAGGGAACTCTATTCCATATCTGGTAATAAACCATAATGGGAAAGACCATGAAAAAGAATATATATATATATATATAATGTATAACTGAATCATTCTGCTGCACACCTGAAACTAACACAACATTTAAATCAACTGTACTTCAATTAAAAAAAAAACTGCCTTGAACATAAGAGATGCTGACAAAAGCAATTATTAATTAATTAAAAGAACTCCCCTCCTCTCCTTCCTCTGGCTGTAGCTCTGCCACTTAGGACCCCATGGCCTCGGAGGTCATTTTCGCTCTCTGGGCTTTGTGAGGGGAAAGGAATGTCACCAGGTCGTCGGCACAGACAGTCTGAATTTCCCGTTTACCAGGTGGAAGGAAGCTAGGTCTCTTTTTCCCCAGCCACAGGGCCTAAAGTGCTTCCCTAAGTTAGCATGGAGGTGCTCCTCTCCTGCCTAGATGGGCATGCCTAGCTTCGGAAGGGAAGCTAGTGAAAGGGACCATTCTTTGAATACTAAGCAGGATCTTAATTTCTCCTTGAATTGACAAGCTTTATATTACGGCTCTGCTGTTGGCAGATAGGGGAGAACCTTGATAGTGGCTGAGTTAAATATGGCTGGGATTTACGGTAGAATAAAAGGTCCCAGATTAATAGGGTTTCTTTTCTCCGAACCGTAAATTGGAAGCCCTCATGCCTGATAGGCTACTAAATCTCCAGTGCCAAGGGCTGCTGGATGGAGAGCTTTGGAAGCACCCACCTGGCAGCTGAAGCTTCAAGCAGATGATCTCAACAGAGGCTTTGCTCCGCAAGGCGTGCTGGGTTGAAGGGCAAAGAGACCTACCTTTTGCATGGTGATGATGACATCACACTGGCTTAAGAGGACTTCAGCCTTTCCCTAGTCATCTCAGTGGAGGGCCTGAGCAGAGAGCAGCAGGTGGAGGGCTGGAGGGAGCACAGGCGGGCAGCATCATGGTTCAGCGGTTCGGAGTTATTTGTGCAAATTTGATAAGCACATTCACACCCTCCCTCTCTGAAAGAATGCTGCAGAGACAGAAAATGGTCCAGGGTTTGTGACTGCTCAGGGCCATGCCTGCAAGCCCCCAAGGACATTTTCCCTGGGAAAATAGCCTGCAGCACTTTAAGAAGCAGACTCTGGGTACAGCAAATAGAGTTCTCTCACTTATTTGAAGTCTGGTGGGTGAGGGCCAGAGCACAAGGCTGAAAGGCAGGAAATCTGTTTCCTTGTCACAGTAAACTTCAAGGCGGTTAGGACGTGTGATCGATGTCATCTTAGAAATGAAGAAACCAAGATCCAAGGAGATTAGGTGACTTGTCCACAGTATGCAGCTGGGAGACAAGTCACTGAACAAGAAACAGATTCCCCGGACACCTCAGCCCTTCATGCGTTCTTCTGTTCAAGCTGCCTTCAATGCCCCTGTCCATAAAGAGGAGTACAGGTGGTGATGGGAGGATGTGGACATGGTGATGATCCAGGGTTTTGTCCTGCTGCTTCCAGCTTTCTCCAGGCAGGGAAACAGACTGTGGACTATGATGGTTATGAAGACAGGCTAAGATATTCAGTGCTTTTATGGGGCTGAGAAAAGATGCCTATTCTGGGTAAATGTAGCCTTGTGCCAGGCCGAGACTTTTGCCTCAACTTATCCTTTAGGCCCCTCATAGCTCAGTTGGTAAAGAATCTGCTGGCAATGGAGGAGACCCCGGTTCGATTCCTGGGTTGGGAAGATCCACTGGAGAAGGGATAGGCTACCCACTCCAGTATTCTTGGGCTTCCCTGATGGCTCAGCCGGTAAAGAATCAGCCTGCAATGTGGGAGACCTGGGTTCGATCCCTGGGTTGGGAAGATGCCCTGGAGAAGGGAAAGGCTACCCACTCCAGTATTCTGGCATGGAGAATTCCAAGGACTATCCATGGGGTTGCAAAGAGTCGAACATGACTGAGCGACTTTTGCTGAGAGTTGGACTATAAAGAAAGCTGAGCACTGAAGAACTGATGCTTTTGAACTGTGGTGTTGGAGAAGACTCTTGAAAGTCCCTTGGACTGTACCAGTCCATCCTAAAGGAAATCAGTCCTGAATATTCACTGGACTGATGCTGAAGCTGAAACTCCAATACTTTGGCCACCTGATGTGAAGAGCTGACTCATTGGAAAAGACCCTGATACTAGGAAAGATTGAAGGTGGGAGGAGAAGGGGATGACAGAGGATGAGCTGGTTGGATGGTATCACCGACTCGATGGACATGAGTTTGAGCAAACTCTAGGAGTAGGTGATGGACAGAGAAGCCTGGCGTGCTGTAGTCCACAGAGTAGCAAAGAGTCGGAGACGACTGAGCAACTGAACTGATACTTTAGGCTGTTGTTTTTTTCTCATTTTTGCAGAGAATAATGTACACACCCACACACAGCTGCTCTGCTGATGGGAATTCAAATCACAGCTTCATAAGGAGGCTTTCTATCACAAAGACTTCCCATTTACCTCTCTCCTCCTCCTTCTGCTCTTTGAAGCAATTCCTTCAAGGAATTATCTGCTAAAAACACCTGGACAACTTACCCCACTGCCTTTCTGGGACTTTTGACAGAACTCCTGCCACAACTTCACCCTACCTGGACCATTCAATCTAGGAAGTACATAGAAACAAGCAGCAGAGGTTGGAAAAGCTCTGCTGAAGTTGACAGTCAGGTGGGATCCACTCCAGGCATCATTTCTTCTCGTGTCATCTACCATCTTCCTGGTGGCTTCCACTGTTTTCCTGGCCAGTCTTGGAGTGCTTCCAACCCATCTGAGCCAGTAGTCATTAAGCTGCTTTGGCTAGAGCTTCCATGGACACATATCAGAATATTAATGTACAATCCATTTTTTCTTTTTTAATGTCAACAACTCAACTTACTTTTGGCTTTTACTTTGTTGAATTAAAAGTCAATTTCTCTTATGAACAGGAAGGTGACCTTCTCTTGGATAAAATACAAACATTTTCCCACTAGTAACTGTGCTTCTGAAGACCAAACTCTCCCTGCCATAAAGTAAAAGGAACACCTATTGTGTGTGCATGCACATGTGTGTGTGTGTGCTTGTGTGCACAGGCATGCATGTTAATTATTTAGGATTCATTAAAATTGCACTCAGGGGTCTAATGAAAAAGAAAAATAAAATAAAGCTTTTGGGTTGAGGGCAATGCGAGTATGTTCTGCAGATGAGAAGAGGCTGAGATAAAAGGAAAAAGGAGGAGAATCTGGTTCTGGGATCTTGTTGGAGTAAAACAGCCAAGTTGGGGCTCCAGACAATTGGGCAGAGAGCACTACTATGGGGGCACTAATTGAGTTTCTAAGAGGTAGGATAAAGTAAGATCTTTGCCAGGTGAAAAGTGACAGTATTAGCTGCTCAGTCATGTCTGACTCTTTGCAACCCCATAGCCTGCCAGGCTCCTCTGTCCATGGAATTCTCCAGGCAAGAATACTGGAATAGATAGACATTTCCTTCTCAAGGGGATCTTTCCAACCCAGGGATCAAACCCAGGTCTCCTGAATTGCAGGCAGACTCTTTACTGTCTGAGCCACCAGGGAAGTCCTGGTGAAAAAGTACCTGATATTCAGTTCACATGAAGGGACCATCTTGTGTGCCCCTAGAGTCCTCGTCAGCCAAAACTCCAAGGACTTGCCAGTCTTTTCTCCATCATCATATAGGTGCTCCGTGAAGCTGTCTCTCTGCAGAGGCCCCAGGTCAACTGTAATGGTGGAAGGGATTTTGAGCATACAGCATGGAGGGCAAGATGGGGAGGAGCTGGTATACTTGTCTGAGTAAACAAGGGCCCAGGGACTTAAAACACCTGAGGCTTGATTTCTCAAATAGGTAACCTCCTCAAAGTTGATAGGATTATTTTTTGGTGAGATTAAATCCAGTCCTAAAGACATGAGCAGCACTTGTAATTGTGAAGAACATAACTGCAGGCTATTTTATGAAATAAAGAATCCCTTGGTCATGAGCCAAGTTTGCCCCATCATGGAACTTAGATAAAATCCTGTAAAAATCCAAACCATTTTGGAAAGTGGATTTTCCTAAGCCTAACTAGAAATGCAGCTACTCTTTAGGTTCTCCCTTAGAGGAGAAGCAGTACCCCCTTGGACAGGAGACAGAAGGGTATCACAGGAAACCCTTCCATCTTCCCTACTCACATTCAAGTTGAAATGTATTTGTGACATTTGCTGGGACAAGACTTCTTAGAAGTAAAACTCATCGGATATTGTAGATAGAAAGCATCTCAGAAATCACACCTATTTTAGCAATATCCTCCCCTTGATGGATGGCCACTTGAGGACAAGGCCCACCAGGTCTCATTTGACTTCGGTTCCCTACACCAAGAACATCATTTGTCAAATAGCAGATGCTCAATAAATATTGATGGAATTACTGACTGATTGAGTAAATGAATGCATCTCTCTCAGTAACACAGATTCTCTTCTTGATCAAAATCCTAACTGGGCACCTCTGAACTGTCTTCTAAACTAAGCTGTGACTTTTGGGTTTCTGTGTTCAACTTTTCTTTGTCCAATTTTAGCAGGAATTCTGTTATATCAGTTTAACCAAAATCCTCTACCTTTAATATCTGATTAAGTTCTTCATTCACTACTATTTCCCAGGTGATGTCTGATCACCCTTGAATCACCTTGGCATGCCTTCAGCAAGAATCCCATTAGGTTAATTTAGCTAGAATCCTCTCTTAGCCCTGATGTTTCCTCTTCAGTTCAGTCGCTCAGTCGTGTCTGACTCTTTGTGACCCCATGAATCACAGCACGCCAGGCCTACCTGTCCATCACCAACTCTCGGAGTCCACCCAAACTCATGTGCATCGAGTCAGTGATGCCATCCAGCCATCTCATCCTCTGTCGTCCCCTTCTCCTCCTGCCCCCAATCCCTCCCAGCATCAGGGTCTTTTCCAATGAGTCAACTCTTCGCATCAGGTGGCCAAAGTACTGGAGTTTCAGAGTCAGCATCAGTCCTTCCAATGAACACCCAGGACTGATCTCCTTTAGGATGGACTATTTGGACCTCCTTGCAGTCCAAGGGACTCTCAAGAGTCTTCTCCAACACCACACTTCAAAAGCATCAATTCTTCAGTGCTCAGCTTTCTTCACAGTCCAACTCTCACATTCATACATGACCACTGGAAAAACCATAGCCTTGACTCTGT
>NW_011494639.1:1865304-1868804 GCF_000754665.1 Bison bison bison | reverse complement strand
GGTGGTATCATCTGCATATCTGAGGTTATTGATATTTCTCCCGGCAATCTTGATTCCAGCTTGTGCTTCTTCCAGCCCAATGTTTCTCATGATGTACTCTCCATAGAAGTTAAATAAGCAGGGTGACAATACATAGCCTTGACGTACTCCTTTTCCTATTTGGAACCAGTCTGTTGTTCCATGTCCAGTTCTAACTGTTGCTTCCTGATCTGCATACAGGTTTCTCAAGATGCAGGTCACGTTTTCCCCTCTCTTTCAGAATTGTCCACAGTTTATTGTGATCCACACAGTCAAAGGCTTTGGCATAGTCAATAAAGCAGAAATAGATGTTTTTCTGGAAGTCTCTTGCTTTTTCGATGATCCAGCGGATGCTGGCAGTTTGATCTCTGGTTCCTCTGCCTTTTCTAAAACCAGCTTGAACATCAGGAATTTCACAGTTCACGTATTGCTGAAGGCTGGCTTGGAGAATTTTGAGCCTTACTTTACTAACGTGTGAGTTGAGTGCAATTGTGTGATAGTTTGAGCATTCTTTGGCATTGCCTTTCATTGGGATTGGAATGAAAACTGCCCTTTTCCAGTCCTGTGGCTGGCCACTGCTGAGTTTTCCAAATTTGTTGGCATATTGAGTGCAACACTTTCACAGCATCATCTTTCAGGATTTGAAATGTCTCAACTGGAATTCCATCACCTCCACTAGCTTTGTTCGTAGTGATGCTTTCCAACGCCCACTTGACTTCACATTCCAGGATATCTGGCTGTAAGTGAGTGATCACACCATCATGATAATTTGGGTCATGAAGATCTTTTTTGTACAGTTCTTCGGTGTATTCTTGCCACCTCTTCTTAATATCTTCTGCTTCTGTTAGGTCCATACCATTTCTGTCCTTTATCGAGCCCATCTTTGCATGAAATGTTCCCTTGGTATCTCTAATTTTCTTGAAGAGATCTCTAGTCTTTCCCATTCTAATGTTGATGTTTCCTCTTAGGAAGTTTTAATCCTCTGACTCCCTCTCTGCTCCTTGGCTGTAAATTTACACTTTTCCTTGTACTTGGAGTTGAATCTCATCTCTCTTCCCTACTGTAAAACCCCTTTGTAATAACGATCCATCCCTTGAATAACGTCTGCCTTACCATCTTTTGTTGAGTGCCATGAGTAACTTTTATTTAGCATCAGCAGCTATCTGGATATCTCCAGGGATAGGGACAGGCTGCTTACTAGCTCAGAAGGCAATTTAGTGTTTTTGTAGATCTTTCTGATTATTAGGAAGTTATTTAAATTGAGTCAAAGATGGATTTCCTGCAAATTTTCTACATGTGCCCTGGTTCTGCTCTCTGAAGGCAGCAAAAAAGCCTCTTCCTTTATTCTCTTGCTATAGATTTTGCTGTCCTATTTCTCATGTGCTCTTTCTTCAGTAACCAGTGACCTCATGCTTTTCCCTGCTGGTCTGGAACATATCCAGTGAAGTGTTTAACTCAGGAATGCCTTGCCAGGGCATTGCTCTATGATTTAGGTCTCTCCTTCTCTCTTGGCCCTGTTCATGTTGAATGAACTTGTCACAGGTGTCATCCTTTTTCAGCTAGCTGCTATTGCAGAAAACTAGCTAAAGGATATTTCTGGTGGCTATATTATCAGTGATGTTTATTTTCTCCTTTACATTTTCTTGTAATAATGGGAAATGTTTACAATGAGAGTGCTTTCCTTTAATAATCAGGAAAAAAATTTTCTATTATGGAAGAAAGATACTGATAAACTAGCTTATAATAGAGTGTTGAACAGCATTGGCCTAGAGCAACTTTATCAAATATCTACTGTTGGGGAAGAAAAAAATTCCTCTACTCGTCTAGGCTCATTTGCCTGGCCTAATAACTAAATTGAGATAAGACAGATTAACAGGAGAAAAACAAATTTAATTATGCATATACAGGAGCCCCAAAAGAATATATGAGACCCATAGAAAGTCAGGCAGTTGAGACTTACATGCCATCTTGAGCTAAGGAGAAGGGAGGAGGGGGTCTAGGGCTTCAAAGGGAAGGAAGACAGTTTACAGGAAGCTGGGAAAAGGAAGTAGTGGGCACAAAAGTGTTTGTCCTGCCACATAGAGACAATGGGACACAGGAATTCAGTCTCTAGGCCCTGCCTACCTTCCCCCCACCCCAATTTACCACACCTAGTCCATATTCTTTGGTGATAGCTCTTAAGGAGAAAGGTAAAAAGTTCTTCCTGAGTCTTTTGGGCCTTGATGGTCTTCAGCTCAAATTAATCCACATGCCAAAAGGACACATTTGGGGGAGAATCTTTCTCGAACCCTCCAGTCCTGCCTTTAAAATTTAGTCAAGAAATTTTATAGCCCAGAAAGTTGAGTTAGTAGATTGCTCTATCTTACGGAACCAGTCCCTTAGTCTGAAAATAGATGAGTTTGGTTAAACAATTGTGTCTCATTTTAAGAGGCTTCAGTCAGGTGGGTTCCAAAAATGAGGCCTATGTTGCAAATAATCAGGTATTTAATAAAAAGTATGTCCATGGAGACAAAATAAAACAGAAGTTAATGATTGGAGCTGCCTCAGTCATTGGAGATTTCTAGATGTCCAGCTCAAGACATCTTCAGATGGTATGAGGGCAGGCAATGTCAGTTTGATATATTTATTGGTTTGCAATTTGAATGTCTCTGGTGACCTTTCTGAGTAGCCACACAGCCACAGGCACAAAAATTGTCCACACATGAACTGTTCCAGTGACTTCTCTACAGTTGATATCCAGTTGTCCAGGCTTATTTGTGCAATGGGCTTTATTGGCTCCAGAAAGTCAACCTTAGTTCCTTAAACCTGTCTGGTCATATACTAGTCTATATACATTCCTCTCAAATGTAACATTTCATTCAAAGCCTTGGTAATATAACCAAGATTTCTAACTGTGTCCTGTTACAAGGAGAACGGGTTCTTAGTGAACTTGTGCAAATAATTGTTATGGAAATAAGAATACTCCCTGACAATTTCTGAATTCTGGAGGGATCAGGCAGGGAAAAATGTGTTTCATTTTTGTTCACAAAGATTAGATCAGATCAGTTGCTCAGTCGTGTCCGACTCTTTGCAACCCCATGAATCGCAGCACGCCAGGCCTCCCTGTCCATCACCAACTCCCAGAGTTCACTCAGACTCGCATCCATCGAGTCAGTGATGCCATCCAGCCATCTCATCCTCTGTCGTCCCCTTCTCCTCTTGCCCCCAATCCCTCCCAGCATCAGAGTTTTCTCCAATGAGTCAACTCTTCACATGAGGTAGCCAAAGTACTGGAGTTTCAGCTTTAGCATCATTCCCTCCAAAGAAATCCCAGGGCTGATCTCCTTTAGAATGGACTGGTTGGATCTCCTTGCAGTCCAAGGGACTCTCAAGAGTCTTCTCCAACACCACACTTCAAAAGCATCAATTCTTCGGCGCTCAGCTTTCTTCACAGTCCAACTCTCACATCCATACATGACCACAGGAAAAACCATAGCCTTGAC
>NW_011494639.1:1853878-1865204 GCF_000754665.1 Bison bison bison | reverse complement strand
CTCACATCCATACATGACCACAGGAAAAACCATAGCCTTGACTAGACGAACCTTTGTTAGCAAAGTAATGTCTCTGCTTTTGCATATGCTATCTAGGTTGGTCATAGCTTTCCTTCCAAGGAGTAAGCGTCTTTTAATTTCATGGTTGCAGTCACCATCTGCAGTGATTTTGGAGCCCAGAAAAATAAAGTCTGACACTGTTTCCACTGTTTCCCCATCAATTTCCCATGAAGTGATGGGACCGGATGCCATGATCTTCGTTTTCTGAATGTTGAGCCTTAAGCCAACCTTTTCACTCTCCACTGTCACATTCACAAAGATACTTTTTACCAAATTGCTCTAAGTCATAGGTAGTATCCCCTGGAGGAGGATTGCAACCCATTCCAGTATTCTTGCCTGGGGAATCCCATAGACAGAAGAGCCTGGCAGGCTGCAGTCCATGGGGTCACAAAGAGTTGGACAGGACTGAGTGACTAAACAAGAACAACATAGGTAGCATAGAGAAAAGAGAAAAAAGTTTGCTCCACTCTGGGAAAAATAAAACATAAAAGAACCAGCAATGTTTCAAAAAAAAAGTCATAAAAAATTATTATCATCCTCTATCAATTCATTCAGCCCAATGAACTTAATATTTGTTATACTAAAATCTAGTTTTCCCACTAGTCCTGAAAATTTTTACTCAGTTTAGTTAAGTGATATTAAAATTAAAATCATCAGAAAGTTGTATTCTAGAATACTTATAAAAGTCTTTTCCATGAATCCCTCTGAAGATGAAGTTTTGCAAGAACACTTTGGCAAAAGCATCAGAGTAAAACAATCACAGAGTAAATGATGAAATACTTTAAAATGTCCACTTTTAAAGATCTGACAAGCATTTATTATAATGCAATTGATGAGGAAACTTACTTATTTCTATGACATAAAACATTTTAGGATAATAACTCTAATTATAACTAACAGCATACCAGGACATATAAGAATTTTAAATATTTCATACAATTTTTGGAGCACTCATATTAATAACATATTTACGGAGAAGGCGATGGCACCCCACTCCAGTATTCTTGCCTGGAAAATCCCATGGACGGAGGAGCCTGGTAGGCTGCAGTCCATGGCGTCGCGAAGAGTCGGACACGACTGAGCGACTTCACTTTCACTTTTCACTTTCATGCATTGGAGAAGGAAATGGCAACCCACTCCAGTGTTCTTGCCTGGAGAATTCCAGGGGTGAGGGAGCCTGGTGGGCTGTCGTCTATGGGGTCGCACAGAGTCGGACATGACTGAAGCAACTTAGTAGTAGTAGTAGTATATAAATATAATCTAAGGTTTAGCATCACTTATTTGGTAATGCTTCATGAACTTATTAAACAAACCTAAGTATTTTAACATCTTTCTTTTTATAAGGAGAGAGAATAAAACTTTTAAGATGTTCCAGAGGCCCTCTGGAAAATCTCACAGTTACTTCTGGGTCAAAAAAATCTTCATTTAAAATTTGATTTGGGGAAGTTTGTTAAAAATATCAAAAGTTTTGAACACAACTAAATAGAATCACAGATCATTATGAAACAATACTTAATTATGCATTTAAGCAAAATGACAAGAAGATTTCAAAGGCAAACATAAAAATTTGGACAGTTCTGATGAAAACCACGGTCCTTTAATACTGAGAAGACTTCATTTAGTTAAGTAATCAAAAGACCAGGTGATAATTTGTCAAAATAGGCTCTAGTCTGGCGAGAGTCACGAGCTCACCAGTCTGAGAGGCTGACTAAAACTTCAGGCTCAGAGGGTCTGAACCTCTGTTCTACCCTATGGTTTTCCGTCTTAGGGGAAATGACAGAAGAGACAGAGATGAGGAAAACAGCGGTCATCTCTGGGAGGGAAAGGATGAGTAAAAGAGCAAGAGTACTCACCGCAGATCTTTACCAGAGCTGCTGTACCTAAGAAACTAGCTTCACAGATGTTTTTTCCTGCTAATTTAAATGTGGAAAAGTAAAAGGAGACTCTCACCAGTCTCGCTTCCCCTGGACCTTGCAGGCTAGAAGACTGACATGGTGAGAATTTCCCCCTTTTGCTGGCTTGTTGTCAGCGGTGCCAAATTTTCTCAGCTGCAGCAGCCTCAGAGTGAGCAGTGTCCAGCAAGAAAAGTCAGTCCCATCTGGGTCACCAACTGTTGAGAAAGAAAAAAATTTCCTCTGCTGTTCTAGGTTCATTTGCCCATTCTAATAATTAAATTGAGATAAGACAGAGTAACAGGAGAGAAACAAATTTAATTATGTCTGTACAGGAACCCCATAAGAATACGAGGCCCACAGGCAGTTAGGTACTTGTGTTAATATGCCATTCTGAACTAAGAAGGAGGTAGGGGACTGGGGCTACAAAAGCGAGGAAGAAAACTTACAGGAAGATGGGAAAAGCAAGTGTTTGGTAAACAAATATTTGCCCTGCCGCACAGAGACAGTGGGACACAGAGAGGAATTTAGTCTCTAGACCCTGCCTACTTCCCCTCATCTCAATTTATCAGAACTTGTCCATATTCTTTGAAGCTAGTTTTGATGATATCTTTCTTTCTGGGCCAGATGCTCGATCTAACATCTTTTGGGGAGTAAAGGGAGAGGTAAAAATCTCTTCTTATATCTTTTGGACTTTGATTGATTTCACCTCAAATTAACCCACATGCCAAAGTGGCACATTTTAGGAAGACTCATTTTGAATCCTTTCATTACTAAGTAACAGGAACTGACAGGTAATACAAAGATAAAGAAAAATAACCTTTTCATAGTTAATTTGCTCAAACAATTATTCCCCCATTGGAAAAAAAAATGCTCAAGTTGCTATGGGAGCACCAAGAACGTGCACTGAAAGTGAACCGGGAGAGCAGCAAGGAACTTATAAAAGGTGTCCAACAGGAAACAAGAAGCGGGGACCAGACTGAAAGACGAGTGTGTGTATGTGCTAAGTCACTGCAGTAGTGTCCAACTTTTTGAGCTGCTATGGACCATGATCTTTCAGGCTCCTTTGTTCATGGGATTCTCCAGGCAAGGATAAGGGTGTGGGTTGCCATACCCTCCTCCAGGGGATCTTCCAGACCCAGGGATCGAACTGGCATCTCTTATGTCTCCTGCATTGGCAAGCATGTTCTTTACCACTAGCCAAGTGGGAAGCCTGGAAGTTGCACTGATAGGCAAGAGATCGTGGCCCCTTTAAGTAAGTTCCAAAGGTTTGGTGAGTTGGGAAGGCAGGGTGTGAGGAAGAGAAGGGGAGGGGCAGAAGCAAGCGATCAAAGTCATGGAGGACATGCTGCTGGAGTTTTAGACTATTCTGTGTGCATGCATGTGTCTGTAAGGGGATGGGCAAGGAGGCAGGAGCCTTTAAGCAAGGAAAACTAATAACGTTGTCTAGAGAAATGATTGCTAATGGTAGAGTTCCTGGCAATGTGATGGTTAGGAGGAAAGATTTCAGGGTGAAGACAGGGGAAATAGGAGTGTATATGTGCTTTCATTTTTCAAGGAATATTATACTTGTAATTACTCAGGGTCCTTCTGCTCTGCCACAGGAAATGGGAAAAATCATTGCTCAAGGCATAAGAACATGTGTTCTAGGACCAGTCTTCCTAAATTCTAATCTCAGTTCTGTTAACTCTTAGCTGTGTGATCATGGCTTGTCTGTGTCTCATTTTCCTCATCTGTAAGTGAAAACAATAATAGTACCCGCCTTATTCAGTTGTTGGGAAGATTAAATAAATTAGTACATGTATAACTCTTAGTTCAATTCAGTTCAGTTCAGTAGCTCAGTCATGTCCAACTCTTTGCGATCCCATGAACCGCAGCACGCCAGGCCTCCCTGTCCATCACAACTCACGGAGTTTACCCAAACTCATGTCCATTGAGTTGGTGAACAACTATCTCATCCTCTGTCATCCCCTTCTCCTCCTGCCCTCAATCTTTCCCAGCATCAAGGTCTTTCCAAATGAGTCAGCTCTTTGCATCAGATGGCCGAAATACTGGAGCTTCAACTTCAGCATCAGTCCTTCCAATGAACACCCAGGACTGATTTCCTTTAGGATGGACTGGTTGGATCTCCTTGCAGTCTAAGGGACTCTCAAGAGTCTTCTCCAACACCACAGTTCAGAAGCATCAATTTTTCGGTGCTCAGCTTTCTTTATAGTCCAACTCTCACATCCATACATGATTACTGGAAAAACCATAGCATTGACTAGACAGATAATGTCTCTGCTTTTTAATATGCTATCTGCTGCTGCTGCTGCTAAGTCGCTTCAGTCGTGTCCGACTCTGTGTGACCCCATAGATGGCAGCCCACCAGGCTTCCCTGTCCCTGGGATTCTCCAGGCAAGAACACTGGAGTGGGTTGCCATTTCCTTCTCCAATTCATGAAAGTGAAGAGTGAAAGTGAAGTGGCTCAGCCGAGTCTGACTCCTAGGGACCCCATGGACTGCAGCCCACCAGGCTCCTCCGTCCATGGGATTTTCCAGGCAAGAGTACTAGGTTGGTCATAACTTCCCTTCCAAGGAGTAAGTGTTTTTTAATTTCATGGCTGCAATCACCATCTTCAGTAATTTTGGAGCCCCCCAAAATAAAGCCAGCCACTGTTTCCACTGTTTCCCCATCTGTTTGCCATGAAGTGATGGGACCAGATGCCATGGTCTTAGTTTTCTGAATGTTGAGCTTTAGGCCAAATTTTTCATTCTGCTCTTTCACTTTCATCAAGAGGCTCTTTAGTTCTTAAGAAGTATTATTATTAGGTGTGGCTTATCTTCTAAAGGGTACCAGAAGACGCTGCCCCCAAATATACCTCTTTGGCATATGGGTTATTTTGAGTTAAAGAGAAATTGAAAACCAGCAGGAAGAGCTCTAAAAGAAGGGTGCAAATTTTCTTTTCACAAAGGAAATTTTCATTTGCGGAGATGTCTCTCTTGCCCATGGTCTTCTCAGGTGGCTCAGAGGTTAAAGAATATGCCTGCCAATGCAGGACACACAAGAGACACGGGTTCAATTCCTGGGTTGGGAAGATCCCCTGGAGGAGGAAATGGCAACCCACTCCAGTATTCTTGCCTGGAGAATCCCATGGACAGAGGAGCCTGGTGGGCTCCAGGTCATAGGGTCACGAAGAATCGGACACAACTCAGTGAGTATAAGCACACAGGCGTGCGTTTTTGCCCATTCCAGGAAGAGGAGGACTCCTAACAATTCTTATTGCCAATGTAGATCTGCATAAAAAAATTCACTAAACATCATTTTACTAAAACACAAGTTTATTGTCATTTTCCTAGCCACCTTTCCATGACCTGTCTTCTCATTCCCCTCTTCCCCCCAAGAGCCCCAAACCCTTTTCCCTTTGTTTGACCTGAGATGATATATAAGCCCAAATACAAACCACTCCGAGTTACTCACTGCCCATATTAATGAACTTCTGCTTATTTCTGTCTTGTTAATCTGGCTTTGGCCAGTCTCCTTTACGGGATTCCTGCTGGAGAAACTAAGATGGGTAAAGAAAAACCAGATTTTCCTCCTCTACACTGTTCATCATTGTTTTATCTAAGAGGGAGGAGGAAGTGTCAAATGGGGTCGGAAGCAGCATGCCCCATCACTGACCTTGTGACCTGCACAGTTTAACCTACCAGTGCTAGTTTTCCTATTGGAAATGCAAATAATGATAATTCCCACCTCATGGGGTCTTGCGGGGATCAAATGAGATAATGGATGCAGAACCACTTTATAAATTGCACGTTGTTGAATAGCAGCCACTAGATTAATATTCTCTCACCATGAATATAAAGAGGGCAGCGATGGGTCTCCCTGTTTAACAGAGAAACTGAAGGCCAAAGGGGTTCAGTAATTCACCACAATCCTTCTGCAAGTCCGGGTTGGATCTGGCCTGGTACAGGCCTCTGCTCTCAGCAATTTTCCTACACTGTCTGGTCAAGTGTGCTCTGCTGGCCACCTCCCGACCCAGAGTCCACGTGATAAAAGCAAAATCTTGGGCCAGCTCTGACAAAGTCCTGACGTGGCCCCCTCCTGCCACTTCACTGGGTTCTAATTGTCTCTTTCTTCAGAAAGAGGAATAATTAAATAGAAGTTTTCTTTTAATAGGCCTCAGGTCAGGCTCAGCATTCTGCATCCTTGGTCAATTTCCCCATGTTTCTTAGCTCATCTGGGGGACAGGAAACTGTCCAGAAGAGGCTCATTTGCATCAAAAACACTGCAATTTGTAAGTAAATGGCATTGTTTTTAAATGCAAAGGAGCATCCTGAGTTGACAGAGAAGACTGTCTTTGATCCTTCAAATAACTGCAACCCCTAATGTTCTGGAAATAATCTTTCCTTCTCTCCAATTACACCCATCCCTGGAGAAGTCTCCCTTATCCCTCTTCAAAATACAGCCATTAAACTTTCGCCAATCAAGGGCAACTCTCCTTTCCCATAGGGGGACTTATTTGAGGAACAATCCTCAATTGGGCAGACACACTGAGATGCTACTAAATACCAAGCATTGGGAAACAAGATGAATAGGACACTGTTGCAGCTGTTAGGAAGTTTACAATCTTGGATGGAAGATAAGGCTGATGAATGTGTAATAGAAGCTAGAATATGCTGCTTGAAGAGAGATGCAAAATGCTTCATGAGATAGTCTGAACCTGCTTGGGAGAAAGGAAAGACAGGGAGAGGAGGTGGTTATTCGTCTGGAGCTCAAAAGCTGATATGATCTCTCCAGCAAATCAATTCTCCACCATCGCCACTCTCCTTACTCACCTCACAGCAGACTAGTTGCTTTGCTCAATGTTGGTTTCCCATATTTGACAGTCTTTCATGTTAAAAACAAGACAAGGGACCCCAAGATGAAGCCACTTGTCACCAAACATCATCAAACCAAGACCTAATGCTTAATTTAATGACAGTTTCAGCCTCTCCTAGGCTTCCCTGACAGCTCAGTTGGTAAAGAATCTTCCTGCAATGCATGAGACCCTGGTTTGATTCCTGGGTTGGCATGATCTGCTGGAGAAGGGATAGGCTACCTACTCCAGGATTCTTGGACTTCCCTTGTGGCTCAGCTGGTAAAGAATCCACCTGCAGTGCAGGAGACCTGGGTTCAATCCCTGGGTTGGGAAGATCCCTGGAAAAGGGAAAGGCTACCCACTCCGGTATTCTAGCCTGGAGAATCCCATGGACTATCTATAGGGTCACAAAGAGTCGGACGTGACTTTCACTTTACTTCAGCCTCTCCCAGGTATGAAATCTTAAACCAGTCAACCTGGAATTACCCGGTCAGACACTAACGAAGTCATCTAACTGATAGATCCTTATTGTTGCCTATAGGAAGACGACCTTGTCACAAGCAACCCACTTTTAGCAGGGATAAATTCCTTGTCCTGATCCCTCCTACATATGAGTCTTCTACTTTGTGCAACTCCTCAGAGCTCCTTTTTAGTTGCTAGATGGCCAATTCCTGAATTGTTCAACAAAACCAATAAGATCTTTAACATTTTGCCAACTATTAATACAAACTGGCACTTGCCAGCTACTTCTACCAGGATTAAACCCTGAGCTGCTGCAGCTGCTGACCTTCAACATACCCTGAAGGGAGCACAAGGCAGCGATCAGGAATGAGGCTCTTTGTGCTGTGGGAAAACCGGCAGAACAGGTCTCCAGATAGTTAGAAATTTCCAGGAGATTTTATGAACCCACTTCTTTGTATGTCCTCGTAACTAGGGAAGCACTAAAATCATGAACGGTGACATCTGCTCTTCTGACTAGCAGTAAGCCACTGCCAAGTATGTGCTTGACTGCATGCACCCCCTCCTCCCTTCTCTAAAGTCATACATAATGCTGACTTTTCCCGCATTGCTTTGGAGAAGTTTCTCTGAGCCATCTGAAATGCTACCTGCCTGGCTACAGTCCTCATTTAGCCCCAAATAAAACAACTTAGAACTTTCACATTGTGACTACTTTCTTTTTAGACAGTTAACTCAATTGATTTCTTTTTTTAAAACAGTCTTTAGTTAAAACATCTCTCCCTCCAGGAGTCCACCAGGAATAAACTTCACCATTGTTCAAAAACAAACTTCAACTGACTTCCTCTGAAGATCTAATAGGCTTGCTTTAGTCAATGATTCATGAATTGGGCAGCTTGCTCTCTGGCCAGTAGAAGGGCACTCTGAGGGATTGTACAAAATGGAAGGTTTGTATAGAAAGAAGAGTGGGGTAAGAGAGCTATTAGAAAAAGAAGAGAAAGGATTACTCCTAGGCCAGGATATCTTCTTTTTTGGGAGAGGGAAAGGCAAGGGATTCATCAGATTGCCTCTGGGGGGTGGAGAGAGTCCACAAGACAGATTACCTTACTGCTGCTGACCGGAAAATTCCAGACTGGTTGATTAAAGTTACATTTCTGGCAAAAGTCTAAATTGAAAGTAGGTTATGTATTAAATCTAAATGCGATTTTATTTAGTAAAGTATCATGGGTTTTAGCACAAGTGGCACCATTTTGGGCCTGTGCTTGTTCCCTTTGATGCCACCGAAAGTGAATCGGTGCAGCCTATTAACTAGCTCCCCAGTTTCTTTTTAGCCTTTGTTCTGTGTTGTCTGTGCCCCAATTCCTTCTTACTTGGGGCAGACTTCTGAATGCTGAAGATAGTTCAATGGGAGATAGAGTTGGGAGTGGGTTAGAATCCAGCCTCTAACCATACACAGCTGGATAACCCTGGGGAGAGTTATATAACTCTGAACCTCACACTCCTCATCTATGAACTGACAGTAATAGTATCACTGTGCTGAGTTACTGTGGAGGGATAGTAAGTGAACATAAAGCGGTTAGAAACTACTCCCTAAAAAAGTTTGTTTTCCTTATGGCTAGGTCTTGCTTTTGTATCCATTCAGCCAGGTCTCTGTCTTTTGGTTGGAGCATTTGATCCATTTATATTTAAGGTAATTATTGATATGTATGTTTCTTTTATAACTTTCTTAATTGTTTTTGGTTTATTTTTGTAGGTGTTTTAAGTTCTTTTGCTGCTGATGCTGCTAAGTCGCTTCAGTTGTGTCCGACTCTGTGCGACCCCATAGACAGCGGTCCACCAGGCTCCCCCGTCCCTGAGATTCTCCAGGCAAGAACACTGGAGTGTCTGAAATGTCTCTCACTTCTGTTTACTCTTTTTAAAGCTCCTCACCTCTACTCTGGTCTTTCATTTGTCATCTGAATGCCTGTAAGATCTCTGCAGCTAGGCTCCCTGACTTTAGTCTCTTTCCTGATCAACTTGTCAATCCTAAATCATTAAAACTTAAAAAAAAATATTAAGCAGAGTACATTCTGGCTTTCTGTCTGAAGAAACAGACCTTCATAATAACCTGAAAGCCCAGATCAAGTTTCACATTTTTGTACTCCTGAGTTACTTGATGGGATAAGGTGGAACAGGAAGAAGTAGATCTTGGGCCCTAGCTCATCATCCACACCCTTTTGTCTTCCCATCCCTGACTCTGCTCATAACAGAAGAATTATGTGAGAGTATGTTGCACATACATGTGAGAATTCTGAGTTGGCACGTGTAAGATTTATCCACATCCCATGCAAGCAGCCAAGCTTTGGCCACTTTCCAGCCGTGGGTGAATAGGACAAAACCACAGTCTTACCTTAGGAGGAAGAATCGAAGACGGTAATTGTTTGTGCCATGGAAGTGGGCTTGCAGCCTGTGCTCAGGGATTCCCAGGGTTCCCAGAGAACACTCTAGAGGGAAGGACACGGGCGAGGATGCTTTGTCCTCCTGGTTCCAGTTACTATCACCCTCTGGGTAGGGCATGACTGGAGATATGGGTCAAAGTGCATCCTACTACAGTGGGAGGCCTAGGGCAGGGGTCCCTCTTCCTGAGACTGAGAGCAATTCTATAAACCATAATCATGATCAACGTTGACTGAGCAACACTGATGTGCCAGGCATCATTGCAAATTTTTTACTGATGAAGAAACTCAGCAAACCTATTAATCTGCCAAAATCATACTGTTTAGTTCAGTTCAGTTCAGTTGCTCAGTTGTGTCCGACTTTGCGACCGCATGAATCACAGCATGCCCGGCCTCCCTGTCCATCACCAACTCCCGGAGTTCACTCAAACTCATGTCCATTGAGCCAGTGATGCCATCCAGCCATCTCATCCTCTGTCGTCCCCTTCTCCTCCTGCCCCCAATCCCTCCCAGCATCAGGTCTCTTTTCCAATGAGTCAACTCTTCACATGAGGTGGCCAAAGTACTGGAGTTTCAGCTTTAGCATCATTCCTTCCAAAGAAATCCCAGGACTGATCTCCTTTAGGATGGACTATTTGGACCTCCTTGCAGTCCAAGGGACTCTCAGGGGTCTTCTCCAACACCACAGTTCAAAAGCATCAATTCTTCAGCACTCAGCTTTCTTCACAGTCCAACTCTCACATCCATACATGACCACTGGAAAAACCATAGCCTTGACTAGATGAACCTTTGTTGGCAAAGTAATGTCTCTGCTTTTGAATATGCTATCTAGGTTGGTCATAACTTTCCTTCCAAGGAGTAAGCGTCTTTTAATTTCATGGCTGCAGTCACCATCTGCCGTGATTTTGGAGCCCCCCAAAATAAAGTCTGACACTGTTTCCACTGTTTCCCCATCTATTTCCCATGAAGTGATGGGACCAGATGCCATGATCTTAGTTTTTTGAATGCTGAGCTTTAAGCCAACTTTTTCACTCTTCTCTTTCACTTTCATCAAGAGGCTTTTTAGTTCCTCTTCACTTTCTGCCATAAGGGTGGTGTCATCTGCATATCTGAGGTTATTGATATTTCTCCTGGCAGTCTTGATTCCAGCTTGTGCTTCTTCCAGTCCAGCGTTTCTCATGATTTCTGCGTTTGGGCTTCCCTGGTGTCTCAGACGGTAAAGTGTCTGCCTGCAATGTGGGAGACCTAGGTTCGATCCCTGGGTTGGGAAGATCCTCTGGAGAAGGAAATGGCAACCCACTCCAGTGTTCTGGCCTGGAAAATCTCATGGATGGAGCCTGGTAGGCTACAGTCCATGGGGTCACAAAGAGTCAGACACGAATGAGCGACCTCACTTCACTCTGCATTTAAGTTAATTGAAGAAAGTAGGGAAAACCACTAGACCATTCAGGTATGACCTAAATCAAATCCCTTATGATTATACAGTGGAAGTGAGAAATAGATTTAAGGCACTAGATCTGATAGACAGAGGGCCTGAAGAACTATGGATGGAGGTTCGTGACATTGTACAGGAGACAGGGATCAAGACCATTCCCATGGAAAAGAAATGCAAAAAAGCAAAATGGCTGTTGGAGGAGGCCTTA
>NW_011494639.1:1853041-1853477 GCF_000754665.1 Bison bison bison | reverse complement strand
GGAGAAAAGGAAAGATATAAGCGTCTGAATGCAGAGTTCCAAAGAATAGCAAGAAGAGATAAGAAAGCCTTCTTCAGTGATCAATGCAAAGAAATAGAGGAAAACAACAGAATGGGAAAGACTAGAGATCTCTTCAAGAAAATTAGAGATACCAAAGGAACATTTCATGCAAAGATGGGCTCGATAAAGGACAGAAATGGTATGGACCTAACAGAAGCAGAAGATATTAAGAAGAGGTGGCAAGAATACACAGAAGAACTGTTCAAAAAAGATCTTCACGACCCAGATAATCACGATGGTGTGATCACTGACCTAGAGCCAGACACCGTGGAATGTGAAGTCAAGTGGGCCTTAGAAAGCATCACTATGAACAAAGCTAGTGGAGGTGATGGAATTCCAGTTGAGCTATTTCAAATCCTGAAAGATGATGCTGTAA
>NW_011494639.1:1838817-1852941 GCF_000754665.1 Bison bison bison | reverse complement strand
TTTTAGAAAAGGCAGAGGAATCAGAGATCAAATTGCCAATATCTGCTGGATCATGGAAAAAGCAAGAGAATTCCAGAAAAACATCTATTTGTGCTTTATTGACTATGCCAAAGCCTTTGACTGTGTGGATCACAATAAACTGTGGAAAATTCTGAAAGAGATGGGAATACCAGACCACCTGATCTGCCTCTTGAGAAATTTGTATGCAGGTCAGGAAGCAACAGTCAGAACTGGACATGGAACAACAGACTGGTTCCAAATAGGAAAAGGAGTACGTCAAGGCTATGTATTGTCACCCTGCTTATTTAACTTATACTCAGAGTACATCTGGAGAAGGCAATGGCACCCCACTCCAGCACTCTTGCCTGGAAAATCCCATGGACAGAGGAGCCTGGTGGGCCACAGTCCATGGGGTTGCTAAGAGTCGGACAAGACTCAGCGACTTCACTTTCACTTTTCACTTTTCTGCATTGGAGAAGGAAATGGCAACCCACTCCAGTGTTCTTGCCTGGAGAATCCCAGGGACGGGGGAGACTCGTGGGCTGCCATCTATGGGGTCCTACAGAGTCAGACATGACTGAAGTGACTTAGCAGCAGCAGCAACAGCAGAGTACATCATGAGAATCATACTGCTACTGAACACAAATTCATGTGCCTGATGCACAGAGACCAAACCAAGGTGACGGAGTTTGGAGCAGAGAAAGGTTTATTGCAGGGCTTAGCAAGAAGAATGGGAGACTTGTGGCCAAAGAGCCCTGAACTCCCCAAAGTTTTTGGCAAAGTGTTTTAAAAGGTGGGCATTTCAGCGAGGTGAGGGAGGAGCTTCCTAGGATCTGTGACCAGCTTGTGCACAATTCTCCGACTAGGGTAAGGTAACAAGGGGGTTAATATCATCAGTCCTTAGGTACCAGTAGGCCCGGGGTCTACACGCTCAAGATGATCAAGGAGTTATTTTCCATTTGGTGATAGCTTTTAGCATCTAAAAAACTCAGGAAATATGCATGGGATACTATCATCTGGGTACTTCAGGGAGGAGCTACAGCAGAAGATATGGGGGAGGGGTCTGTCCTGGGAAGACCCCAAAGAGTCCTGATCAATGACAATACAGCTCCTGGGAGGCAGAGTCAGGAATTGCATCCCAGCAAATCGATCCCAGCACGACTACACGTACCGTGCTACACTACCACTAGAATCAGCTGAAAACCCCAGGTCTGATTGAGGCTGTCTCCTGTTCACCAAATGCAGTGTGGGATCCAGTAAAGGCAGCATAGGGAAAGAACCCCAAGGTTTGCAGCCAGAAGATTTTGGTTTTAATGTTAGCTCCACCATCTGCTAGCTCTGTCTATTAATCAAGAAACTTTGCCTTTCCATAAAATTAAGAGAGTAATAATATGTTCCCCATTGGGGATTAAATGAGTAGTGAATATGAAAAGCTTTAAAGCTCTGTTATTATTAAGCCTGCTATTATTAAGATGATATTCTAGTTACTATGGATACATAATAAATTACCCTAAAACTTAGTAGTATAAAAGAACCATTTGTTATGCTCCTGGATTCTATGGGTCAGGGATTTCAATGGGGTATTTTCTATGCTCTGCAATGTCTGGGGTCTCAGCTGGAAGACGTTAGTCTGGGAGCTGGAATCACTGCAGCCTTGTCCCTCTTACAAACGTACTGGTTGACGCTGGCTGTTTGCTGAGATCTGCACCAGGGCTGCAGGCTGAAACCCACATGTGAGGCCTCTGAATGTACCTGGCTCCCCTCAGGCTGTGTGGCTAGATTCCATGGGTGAGGAAATAGAGAGATAGAAAGATGATGATAGAGACAGAGATAGATACAGAGAGAGAAAGAGAGACAGAGAAAAGGGCAAACAATGATGAGCAAATCTCTGCCCCTTCAGGTTTATATCTTTCTGAAGTGACATTATCTCTCTACACTTTTCATATTAGCTGGGGAACCAATTGCAAGGTCTCCTTGCTATGCCATTAAGCATCACAAATCAGGATGGATCCTTGTCTGCTTGCCTGAAACATCCCTCATCTTTCTGGCACATGCTGGATGAAAATTTTGTTAAAGAGCAGGTAATTGGCTGTGCAGCTTTTCTTTTGAATGGAGGAATTTATGGTGTATCGAGTAGCAACATGCCCTCCAACATCATATTATGCTAATTCTTCTCCATCATACGAAGGTGATTTGACACAGCTTAATATGATATGACTATGAAATATCAAAGAAAAAGATGGGATTGGATTTAACTGCCCAGCCTCCTGTTCCTGGAAGGGAAGACGTTCCCAAATGGATTGTCCTAAAAGCCCTGAGAGCCCAGGGCATCACTACTGCTGACTAAGAGCTTTTTATGCACAGCATCTCATTTACTCCTCACACCACAATCTTGAGGGATAAGCTTGAGTAGCACTCACATTTTACTAATGAGCCAGTGAGGGCTCAGAGAGTCCAAGTTGCTTTCCTAAAATCACTTGGCTGTTAAGATGGGGAGCTGGGAGTCTGGAGAAACAAGAGGGATGTCCAGTGCATGAGCTCGGAAGCCTGGATTGCCTGATACTGAGCTAGCTGGGATCAAGGGCTTCCCCCTCTGCAGAGGGAGGGGCAGTGCCAAAACTTAGCTTCCTGGTGGTCCTGAGCACCACAAGCATCTAAGACAGCAGCAGCTGGCTGTGTTTCTCAGCATCCCCCAAGAGCCAGCACCTAAGCTTAGACGCTACATGTTTGAGCTCCAAATGTGCGTCTCCCCTTACAAAGCTGGTCCCACCCTCATCCCACAAAACAGTGAGCAGACGGAGGCTTCTTCTGGGGGCCAGCTGTACTCTGGCAACTTCTTGGGCCTCAATATGTAGAGATAAGGCCCCCCATGAGCATCTATCAAGGTCCCACCCAAGAGGGCCTTCACCCTGATGGGGCTTGCTGGTGTTGCTGGAGCCCTCGTCTTACACAGACAATTCCAGACGGTCTATTTGTCATCCTCCGCTTCCTGTGTTGTTCAAGGCCATTGCATTTCATGTGGACCTGTTCACATTTATTCAACTTTATATTAGTTCATTACCCACATCATCTCATAGAATCCAGATGGGTCTGGGAACGTGGCATGAGATACAAGGAAATTTATTCTTTTAGATCTGCATTCTAAGGAAATGCTTGGAGTTAAATAGAAATAAAATTAGCTTCTTTTTTTGACATGAAGCAGTTCCCTATTGACAATTGTTTTTCTAAATTTGGGTACAATTATTTTCATGAGATCAGGGTAGATATTGCTTTGGATTTGAAGAATCTAGAACAGTATTTGAATAATTATCCCCAAAGTGAGCCTCTGTAGACAACCCCCAGTTGAACGTTCTCCTAAGATCAAGTCCTAATGGGGAAAAAATAGTTCACTTAGCTACTTGGAAATGATGCCAAATGATTCGGTTCGGGCAAAAGGAATCATTTTGAAATGACACAGTCTGACATGATGTAGATCCAGAAGTAGAAATCAGGATCTATGAGACTGCTTGAAAAGTGAATGGACTGACTCAGAACAAAGTAAATCCTCTTTTTCAGAGGTGTTCAGATGGGTGGCGATTTGGTGAAGCTACTTTAGAATGGCCAAAAGAATTAGACAGGGGTCATAATAATAATTATAGTGATAATAATGGCAAATTTTATTTTTTGAAACTTATCTAGGCCTAGTGAAGTGAAAGTCGTTCAGTTGTGTCTGACTCCTTGCAATCCCATGAACTATACTTTTCATGGAATTCTTTAGGCCAGAATACTGGAGTGGGTAGCCTTTCCCTTCTCCAGGCCTAGGAAGGAGCTAAATACTTTACACACACTCTATTACTTGATCCTCATAACAACTTCATGAAGCAGGTGTTATTACTCACATTTTGAGGATGAGAACACTGAAATACAGAGGTTAAATAATATATTCAAGCTTAGACATCACAGAAACAGGTTTAAATCCAAGTCTTTTTGATTCTAAAGGCACTCATTCTTAACAATTAGTCCTGGAAGTCAGAGACATTCCTTGCAAGAATTCTCTGACCTCTGCTAAACTCTTGACTTCCTGACTTAATAGGCAGGGAAGAAGTCCCCCTTCCAGGGAAGTTCAGAGCCCTTGCACTGCGTGTGGTTACATTGGAGGTTATTTTCCTACAGCGTTTTCCTCTGACTGGTCCCCACCTCTCTACCGGCAGATATAGGTGAGCAAAGGCAATGCCTCCTCACAGACAGTTGTCAGGGAACATTTAATAGGAGGATTCCTGCATGCTGTTTTTTATTTCTCAAAGATTCTATGTTCCTTATCAGTTCCTATTCCGAGAACGAGTAGAGCTGCATGCAGTTCTCAGGACTGAGGTCATAGGATGAGACATGCAGTGACTCTTTTCAGCGTCAGTGACCTTGTATTTATTAGACTATCCATATTGTGGCTATTGATAAAATATCATCCTGTGTAATAGCTGAGTAATCATCTTACTAAAGATACATAAGCCTGCATTTCTGCTAATAAAGCACCCTTGCTCCATCAGAGCTTGGGTCCCTGTGTCTTTCTTTCTCTCTCTCTCTCTTTCACTTTCTTATCTTTGACTCTGAACCGCCAGGTTCCAATCCCTTAAAGGACCACAACAGACAGTGAGCAGGGGGTACCTGCGGAGAGTAGTGGCCTATTATGAAGCCGAGGGATGCAGGACAGGGCTACTCCAGGCCCTGAGTGCAAGGCTCTTTTGAAGTAGGGAGTGAAGCTTCTTTGGGGAAGAGTTTCCCAGTGGGTGTCCATGGCACCAGCGGATCATAGGAGTTCCAAGACCCCGATTCCCTCAGTACTAGGAAGGTAGGTTTGAGGATGGCCAGAGCCTGGAGCCAGAGCCCCAGATGACTTTGGGCCACAAACAACCTCTCTGAGGTCCCTTGTGTTGTATAGACACCATTTTGTACCTGTACCTTGATATGAAAAAGTGAGAAAACTGTATTTAGAGCATATCACAGGTGGCAGGTTAGTTAGGAGAAAATCACTGGGTTTTTAATGGATGGGGAGACTGAGGCACAAAAGTTTTATTCTGGAGGCTGTTCATGAATTCCTAGATTCAGTGTGAATGACAGTAGGAAGAAGGGGAAAAAATAAAACAAAAAGAAGAAAAAAAAAAAAGAGAGAAATAGAGTATCTCTACTGTTAAAGGGGAGGGAGTGGTGTAAATATTGTGGGGCCTTTAGAACCTTGCTGGTCAAACAGGACCTTAACCTGTGACTCCTTAGCAAGGGGAGATGAATTATTGAAACTCTGAAATTTAACATGCTATTCTTACAAATAAGCACTGTTAGCTACAACCCCCCAAATGCCACTGGATGTCAGGAGAAGATTCATCATGACACTTAAGTTTGCAGAGAATCCCATTTTGAAACTGCAGCCATAACCCATTATCCATGTTGTGCTGAACTCATATTTAATTCTGACAAAGGACAAATATGAGGTGGTGAGAACTTGATGTTTTTTTCCGCTGCCGCTAGAAAAGAGAAGTGTTGGGCCATATTGTTTTTGACATGGAGCCTCAATTAGGCCTTAAAGAATAGGTAGTACATGCTTGATGAAATTGGAGACGCGACGGTGATCCGAGGAGAATTCAGCTGCTTGGTTTGAGGTTTGAGTTTGATGTTCCCCCACCAGGGACCCACCAGTCACAATAATTACAGTGCTGTCTTCTCATAATATGATTTATTTAGATGTTGCTTTATGAATTAATTCCCTCTAATTGCTGCTCCTCTCACTGTAAATCAAGGTTTCTTGCTTTCTGTAGTACGACGAACATTATCCTACAGCGCGGTAATTAGTCCAATTAGGAAGCAAGGCAGATGTGGAAAACCAATTAGTTTCAGGAATACCTCCGCGCCTATGTATCCCAAGCACTGTCCAATTGAAATTTAATAGCAACTTAATAAAACATTGTTTTATTCATAAACCATCTCCTCCTTCCAAGCTCCCATTTGTTTGTTTATCTGTTCATTTCTAATGGAGCCAGTGCCAACTTGCTTTATGCTTGGCGAGTCTCTTTCCATGCAGACGAGATTATTATTTTCTTCCTGAGGTTGGAGTTTGAAAGGATCCTTGTTTGGAAAGGGAGGCAGAGCCTGGTGGCTTGGGGAGGGGTGAGATTATGGCAAAGTCATCCTCTTTATCATAAATGTAACCATCATTTGATCCAAGGGCTTAAACCAGGAGACATCAATACCCCATTCTACATACACACATGTACACACACACTTACGCACACATACACACAGATACACACATATATAGATACACACAGACAGAGAAGCACACACATGTATACACGTGCACACACACATATGCAGGCGTGATACACGTGTACCCAGACATATGAGCACACATACACACAAACATATACATACATCACATATAGAAGATACACATGCGTGTACACATTTATATGCACACATATACACACAGAGAAACATGCATGTGTATACGCACAGGTACACACACCCAAACATACATGTGTAGACATGCACGGGTATACAGTCATGCATGCACATACATGTGCTCCTGGCCACCACCCCTCAAAAGGAACCTTGTTCTTAGACCCCTTTCTGAATCTAGCAATCTTGCTGGGGCTTTTGTTGCCTTAGTCTGGGTGTGACTCAGGAGATGTCCTATCCCCTGAAGTTTATTCCATTGGGAAATTGGAATAAAATGAGTTATTAATCCCCTGGGTCCAAAAGTTCCTCAGTTCCTCAAAGTTTCTAAGTACTAACCCTCAAATAACAACAAAACAAAATAGTTTATCATGCAAACAATTTGTGCTCTAAACCAGGACAAATTATCGTGGATGACATCACCTAGTTACACGTGTAGACAAACCATTTCACCAAGTGAAAAGAGGAGGAGGCTTATACCACCCCTTGGTTTGGCGTAGGGTCTACAGAGTAAAGAATGCGCACACAGTAAGGGAAAACTCATGTTTCTTTAGTTAGTGAAGGACTGGTCAGCTTTCCCTAAATCTGCAGCTCTCTGGAAAGTGGAAGGCAGGAGATGCCACATTGCATTTTGTCTGGGGAGTGTGGTACCTAGAATCTCAGTGAGAAAGGGACCCTCAGGAGATCAAAGACCCTTCTACAGTATTTGATGGAAGAATCTGAAAGCCGGAGAAAAGATCTGGCTTCTCTCTCCAAAGTGGCAGACCTAAAATTAGCTCGAGTCTCTGGACTCATCAAGCCACCATGTTCTTTGCACAGCACTCTCCTTGCCTCCCTCAGGGAAACACATTTCCAGTTTCCAGAACATCTATGTACAAGAGTTATTAAAAAAATCTATCACAAAACAATCACAATAACTGAAAAATCCCTATTCACTGTTCCATCTGATAGGTAAATTACCGAACTTTTGATTTATGTAACTCATTATCGCTGCATGGTGGCTGCAGTGATACGCTCCATTTGTCTCCTTGATCATTACGTGGTTGCTTCTCTCTACGTCCTGAAAGCAAGACCTTAATCATAACCAGCAAGGGTAATACAATTAGCAAGATGTGGCATTAACGTGTGCAGTTAGCTGTGTGTGGGTGTGTGTTTTGGGAAGACACGAGTGGTGAGGATTTCAGGGCGAGCGGAAACTAAGCCCATCTTTTGAACCAGTGACCCCCTTCTTTCCTGATCCAGGAGAGGGATGGGGCCTGTGAAAGTTCTATATAGATGCTTAGACAGTCCAGCCCGGGGCCCTTGGCTACAAGCTGTAGTGTGAGGGGCAAGGGAAAAGGAAATGTCAGGGTGCAAAGGAACAGAAAGAATGGTGATAAACCTGTGCTGGATCTCAGAAGACGGTTGCCCTTGTGACCTGAGAGATGAAGTTGTTCATTCCCGCTCAGGGACAGTCATTATTGCTCTTCTGATTGCATCTCTGCCTCGGGGAACATTGTGGCTGCGCTCGGGTTACAAACACCCAGCCACTTCAGTCCGGGCGATGCACCAACCTAAGCTGATGGAGGGGTGTTAAAATCGAACCCAGAGGAGAAGAAATGGCCTTCTTTGTTTTCCCAGCCTTTCACCTGTACAGGCGCTTTGGGGGATGGGTAGGGTAAAAAAGGCAACTGCAATCAAACCAGTGTTTTGTAAAAACGAGACTCCATTTCTGACAATTCGATACAATTTAATTCAACAAATGCTTGTTGAAGAATACCTGATTATCATAACTATCATTAATAATGTATCATAATTATCATTAATAATGTATATAATCACATTATTATTTACATAATGCAAATAATTAAATTATTATAATATAATAATTACATTATTATAACAGTCCTGAATATTCATTGGAAGGACTGATGCTGAAGCTGAAACTCCAATTCTTTGGCCACCTGATTCGAAGAACTGACTCATTGGAAAAGACCCTGATACTGGGAAAGATTGAAGGCAGGAGAAGGGGATGACAGAGGATGAGATGGTTGGATGACATCACCGATGTGATGGACATGAGTTTGAGCAAGCTCTAGGAGTTGGTGTCCTGACAGTTTCCCTTTCAGGACAAGGAAAACCTGACATGCTGCAGTCCATGGGGTCACAAAGAGTTGGACACAACTGAGCGACTGAACTGAACTGAATATAAATAAGCATCTACTATACTGGAGTGTATAGATTATTTAAAAAAGAATCATATAGGATTTCTGGCCTCAGAGTTTGCAGTCTATTCAGTCATGAGCAGATGGTCCAGATGCTGCTAAGACAAAGCAAGAATGAGTGATGCCGGAGGCAGCCAGGTGGTGAGGGGTCTGAGAGAAAGGGGGTGAGGACCAGGGAAAGCTTTGTGAGGAGCGTGATATGTGCGCTCTGTCTTGAGGAATGGTGGGTTTGGGGCAAGCAGAGGAGGGCGTTGCAGGCAGGAGGGAACAGAAGGCGGCCACATGGTTGCAGGAGAGTTGCGGTCACTGTCATGGGTAGTGTGCATCTGATTCGTCTAGAACCAGGATGGTGGTGGACTTTAAAGGCAGGATCTGCTCTTGAGTTTGGTTAGCACGGGGCAACAACGGAAGCCTCAGCCAGCGTGTCTATCATATTCTTGGGACTTTTTCTAACAGAAACCACCTCAGTGATCCATTCTATCTGCTCGGCTAAAGGGTTGTGTCGGAAAATGAAACGCGTGAACCCTTGCAAGCGACATTTAATACTGTGCCCTTCTCAGCTCTTATTAGATGAGGTTTCGAGCATACACTCCTTGTGGGCTTGTTTACAGTGACAATGTTGCATTATTGGTGAGTCCAAAGATTTGTAAACTACTGCTGTAAGGTAAGTTTTGTAATCACAGAGCAGCATAATTTTTCTGTGTTAATAATGCAAGTGTGTGTGTGTGGTGGGGGGAAGGTGCTGGATAATAAAAAATAGCAATTTTTAGGTTTTTCCAGGGACTTCTCGGGGCCACACTTCCCCAGGACTTTTTATTTGGAGAGACCTGGAAACCAAGACAAAGGCTCAGAGATCTTCTCAGCCCTCCCTGGGGCCCACACCCACACTGACGGTGAGAGGTTCTGCCTTCAGGGTATCTGCTTCCCCAAGCAATCCATGCAACAACAGAGAAATGAGGAACAGCAACCGCTTAGCATCCATTCTTCCTTGTAATTAACATCAGTGGCTGCGTGAACAGCCCGGAGCTGTCTGGTGGAGAAATGCTCATTCAGGGAAACCAAGCAACACACAAACAAACACGAAAAGGCGTGCTGGCCCATAATTCTTGCAAAATGCAAAAAAAGGAAAGGGCCTACTTCAAAGCTGTCTATAACTGAATTACCAGTTTATGTTTATGTTTAGTATTTTCTTTCCTTTTCCTCTGAAAAATCAGCTCATATATTTTCTTGCAACCACGACAAGCACACTCTTAATTGTTCCATTAAAAGAGGTGTTGAAATGTTGCTAATTGTCAAATGCAATTAAGCGTAGCAACATGTCACAGGTAAATTAACAGGAAGCCAGGTGCTGTGTGGGGAGTGCGGGTGGGTGGGGGGAGTGAAAGGACATTCCTGCTGATGGGAATAATGGTTATCCTTTCCTGTAGGTGACTCCTGCTTGCCCAACCACGAAACTCGATGCATCACACTGGCCTCTGATTACAGCTTTTAAGGGTTTCTGACTCATCGGTGTCCATTTACTGGGAGTAGTTTTTAGCTGTTCTGTCTCTAAAAGCTTGATCATGATGTTAGGAGCAGAGTGCTGTAACTGGAAAAGGAAAAGTCAGTTATTACCTTTGAGTCACCCAGAGAAAGGGAACAGTATTTGCAGGATATCCCCAAGCCCACACCTGAAATTGCAGAGAGGCATCCACAGAGAGAGAGGTGCTTTACACACGTGGTCCTGTTGCCCCTGGAGATCAAGGAGTGCAGGAGAGAAAGGGGTGGTGCAAGAGGATGGTCACACCCCAGGTCTCAGGCCAGTCCCTGGGACAGGGCACCCGTTCATGGCTTCTCACAAGGAAGAATTCAAGAACAAACCATGGCAAAGTGAAAGGTTTGTTCAGGGAGATCCACACTCCAGTGAGGGCCATCTCAGAAAGTGAGAGGCTCCAGGGTACTGAGTCACCAATTTTCATTGTTGTCATCATTCATTCGCTAAATTGTGGCTGCCTCTTTGCGACCCCATGGACTGTAGCATGCGAGGCTTCCCTGTCCTTCACTGTCTCACAGAGTTTGCCCAGATTCATGTCCATTGAGTTGGTGATGCCATCTAACCATCTCATCCTCTGTCGTCCCCTTCTCCTCCTCCCCTGAATCTTTTCTAGCACCAGGGTCTTTTTCAATGAGTTGGCTGTTTGCATCAGGTGGCCACAGGACTTCAGCTTCAGCATCAGTTCTTCCAATGAATATTCAGGACTGATTTCGTTTAGGATGGACTGGTTGGATCTCCTTGCAGTCCAAGAGGCTCTCGAGTCTTCTCCAACACCACAGTTCAAAAGCATCAATTCTTAGGTGCTCAGTCTTCTTTATGGTCCAACTCACATCCATACATGACTACTGGAAAAACCATATCTTCAGCTATGCAGATCTTTGTTGGCAAAGTAATGTCTCTGTTTTTTATTATTCTATCTAGGTTTGTCATAGCTTTCCTTGCAAGGAGTAAATGTCTTTTAATTTCATGGCTCCAGTCACCATCCGTAGTAATTTTGGAGCCCCAGAAAATAAAATCTGTCACTATTTCCTCTTCTATTTGCCATGAAGTGATGGAACTGGATACCATGATCTTAGTTTTTTAAATGTTCAGTTTCAAGCCAGCTTTTTCACTCTCCTCTTTCACCCTCATCAAGAGGCTCTTTAGTTACTCTTCACTTTCTGTCATTAGAGTGGTATCATATGTATATCTAAGGTTATTGATATTTCTCCCAGAAATCTTGATTCCAGCTTGTGATTCATCCAGCCTGGCATTTCTCATGATATACTTTGCCTTGAAGTTCGATTAGCAGGATGACAATATACAGCCTTGTCATACTCCTTTCCCAATTTAGAACCAGTCAGTTGTCCCATGTCCGATTTTAACTATTGATTCTTGAGCTGCATATAGGTTGCTCATGAGACAGGTAAGGTAGTCTGGTATTCCCATCTCTTTAAGAATTTTCAAGTTTTTTGAGATCCACATAGTCAAAGGCTTTAGTGTAATCAATGAAGCAGAGGTGGCTATTTTTCTTACATTCTCTTGCTTCTTGTATGAGCCAACAAATGTTGACAATTTGGTCTCTTGTTCCTCTGCCTTTCTTAAAGCCAGCTGGTACATATTGAAGTTCTTAGTTCATGTACTGCTAAAGCCTAGCTTGAAAGACTGAACATAACTTTGTGAAATGAGCTCAATTATACAGCAGTATGAACATCCTTGGGCACTGCCCTTCTTTAGGATTGGAATGAAAACTGTCCTTTTCCAGTCCCATAGCCACTGCTGAGTTTTCCAAATTTGCTGGCATATTGAGTTCAGTGCTTTCACAGCATCATCTTTTAGGATTTGAAATAGCTCAGCTGGAATTCTACCACCTCCACTAGCTTTGTTCATAGTGATGCTTCCTGAGGCCTGCTTGACTTCACACTCCAGGATGTCTGGCTCTAGGTGAGTGACCACACAGTCTTGATTATTCGGGTCATTAAGACTTTTTTTGTACAGTTCTGTGTACTCTTGCCATCTCTTCTTCATCTCTTCTGCTTCTGTTAGGTCCTTACTGCTTCTGTCCTTTATTGTGCCCTCCCCCCATGACGAAAAGGGCATTTTGTGTGTGTGTTTGTTTTAGTATGTGTTGCAGGTCTTCATAGAACCAGTCAGCTGCAGCTTCTTCTGTCATTTTTGAGATTGCTTCTAAGTACTGCCTTTCAGACTCTTTTATTGGCTATGAGGGCTCTTGCAATTCTTCTAAGGGATTCTTGCCCACAGTAGTAGGTATAATGGTCATCTGAATCAAAATTGCCCATTCCCATCCATTTCAGCTCACTGATTCCTAAGACATAGATGCTCACTCTGGCCATCTCCTGCTTGTGCTAAGTTGCTTCAGTCATGTCCAGCTCTTTGTGACCACCTGGACTGTAGCCCACCAAGCTCCTCTGTCTGTGGGATTCTCCAGGCAAGAATACTAGAGTGGGTTGCCATGTCCTTCCTCAGGGGATCTTCCTGACCCAGGGATTGAGCCCTGGTCTCTTACGTCTCCTGCAATGGCAGGTGGGTTCTTTACTGCTCGCACCACCTGGGAAGCCTCCTGCTCGACAACTTCCAGTTTACCTTGACTCGTGAGTCTAACTCGGAGAAGGCGATGGCACCCACTCCAGTGCTCGTGCCTGGAGAGTCCCATGGACGGAGGAGCCTGGTGGGCTGTAGTCCATGGGGTCGCCAAGAGTCGGGCATGGCTGAGCGACTTCACTTTCACTCTTCACTTTCATGCATTGGAGAAGGAAATGGCAACCCACTCCAGTGTTCTTGCCTGGAGAATCCCAGGGACCGGGGAGCCTGGTGGGCTGCCGTCTATGGGGTCACACAGAGTTGGACACGACTGATGCGAGTTAGCAGCAGCAGCAGCAGCATGAATCTGACATTCCAGATTCCTATGTAATATTGCTTTTTTTTTTTTACCACATTGGACTTTACTTTCACTACTAGATTTTATAGAGTGGGTAATAATTTCATAGACTAATGAGTGGGAGGATTATTCCAGCTATTTTGGGGAAGGGCGGGGGATTTCCAGGAATCAGGCCGCCACCCACTTTTTGACCTTTTACGGTTGGCCTCAGGACTGTCTCGGTACCTGCGGGCGTGTCACTTCGCATGCTAATGTAGTGCAAGCAGCATATACGAGAGGCAAGGTCTACTGGGAGTCAGCTGTCTGCCGTCTTGGACCTAGTTGGTTCTGACCAGTTTATGTCGTGTCTTCGGTGGCTGTCATTCTTTTAAACGTTGTGCCCTGCCCCCTTCGCCTCAGTACGTTTTGCAGTCCTTCATTTGATTTTTCATTTTGCTCCCTTCCTGGAGCGTTTCCCTTGTTCTATGTGTGGTGGAGCTTATAGATGGATAGCTCAGGACACCAAGACCACTGCTTTCGTTGTCAGCTCCTTTATCGAGCCCAGCCACACACATTTTCAACTAGATTATAAGCTCTCTGATGACAGGGACTGGGTCCTATTCTTTTACTGTACCTCCAACATCTAGGGCTATGCTTCGCATATATTGAGAACTCAATATGCATTTAATGAACACACGTAAAGAATTCAGCAAGTTGGGAGAGGGAATTTCTCTGGAGGAAGAGGGTGTATCTGGTTGGGAATTTGTGCTCAGGGAGGATTTTGAAGGCTAGTCAGACACTTAAGAGATCCAGTTCCAAGATGAGGTCAGAGCTGGAGGCAGAAAATCGATATCACTTGTAAAGAAGGGAGAGCTGACCTGTGGGCTGAGATCTGCTCCTGACAGAGGAGTGAGAGGCCCAAGACTCGGCCTGGGCGGGTGCTCCTGGTGACAGTGGGAGGGACTCTGGGGAGACAGAGGGCTCAGGCCCCTCTGTTACCCTCCGTCCTGGTGCCAAGCCCTGAGGGGGCTGGGAGGCAGCAGGAGACATTGTCTTCCCAGCGGGTAGGCCCTTTCTGGGCAGGGATACGGCCATGGGAAGACAGT
>NW_011494639.1:1832400-1838717 GCF_000754665.1 Bison bison bison | reverse complement strand
GACAGTATCTTCACTGCATGTTAGTGCAGACCCCACCGGTCAAGGGCTCAGTCCCCAAAGACTGCCCCCACTTCAGATGAGCCATAGATGGGGTGCCCAGGTGAACCACATGTGTGCCCAGCTGACTGCAAATTAGAAGAGTCCTACCACTCTTGCCCCCTCTGACACCACCCTTATGGCAGAAAGCGAAGAAGTACTAAAGAGACTCTTGGTGAAAGTGAAAGAGGAGAGTGAAAAAATTGGCTTAAAATCCAGCATTCAAAACACTAAGATCATGGCATCTGGTCCCATCACTTCATGGCAAACAGATGGAGAAACAGTGGAAACAGTAACAGACTTTATTTGGGGCTCCAAAATTACTGCAGATGGTGACTGAAGCCATGAAATTAAAAGATGCTTACTCCTTGGAAGAAAAGTTATGACCAACCTAGACAGCATATTAAAAAGCAGAGACATTACTTTGCCAACAAAGGTCCATCTAGTCAAGGCTATGGTTTTTCCAGTCATCATGTATAGATGTGAGAGTTGGACTGTAAAGAAAGCTGAGCACTGAAGAATTGATGCTTTTGAACTGTGGTGTTGGAGAAGACTCTTGAGAGTCCCTTAGACTACAAGGAGGTCCAAATAGTCCATCCTAAAGGAGATCAGTCCTGAATATTCATTGGAAGGACTGATGCTTAAGCTAAAACTCTAATACTTTGGCCACCTGTTGTGAAGAGCTGACTCATTGGAAAAGACCCTGAGAGACTGAACTGAACTGAACTGAACTGAATCCAAAACTTCCCACCAACTCATCCTCTGTCGTCCCCTTCTCCTCCTGCCCCCAATCCCTCCCAGCATCAGGGTCTTTTCCAATGAGTCAACTCTTGGCATGAGATGGCCAAAGTACTGGAGTTTCAGCTTTAGCATCATTCCTTCCAAAGAAATCCCAGGGCTGATCTCCTTCAGAATGGACTGGTTGGATTTCCTTGCAGTCCAAGGGACTCTCAAGAGTCTTCTCCAACACCACAGTTCAAAAGCATCAATTCTTCAGTGCTCAGCTTTCTTCATAGTCCAACTCTTGCATCCATACACGACCACTGGAAAAACCATAAGTAAAAATCACTATGGTGCTAGCCCTATTAAATAAATAATGTATGTAACATGAAGACATTATAAATACTTGGTAACCGCCAAGAGTTGTAGCTGGTGTGGCTTCTGTGGTTGTCATTGTTATTATTATTACTAGTTTCCTTTTCTAAAAAACGGGGATAGCATAATGCCCACCTACTGAGGGTTGAGATGGATGGCTGGCATCTTCAACAGAATGGACATGAGTTTGAGCAAACTCTGGGAGTTGGTGATGGACAGAGAAGCCTAGCGTGCTGCAGTCCATGGGGTTGCAAAGAGTGAGACATGACTGAGCGACTGAACAATGAACAAGAACGACTGAGGGCCGAGAGGCTGCCTGGCCATAAGCTTACACCATACCTACTACAGAGCAAGGTCTCAAAAGCATTTTCACTGTAGCCGTCATCCTCATGGGACAAGAGCCCACTTTTCTAGGCACTGTGTCTTTTTATCCCACTGAATGTGATCTGATGCAGCAAAACTGTATCTATATTTAATAAAATGCAAATTTTCTTGTCAGGGAAGTTTTAACCAGAAAATTCACCTATTTTATGCAGGAGTTCATATTTTAGTTATTAAAACCTGAAATGGTATTTTTAGTTATTAAAACATAGGAGAATGCACACCTTATAGAATTATTCAGCTGGGGGATCTGTGTTCCGAATTACGTAGTAAAGAAGTGTTCAGATTCAATGTGGGTGATTAACCATTTGATACCTTGTCAGGCTTTGACAACTTCTCCCTCTATTTTTTTCTATGCTACTCACTATGTCTTATGTAATTAAGAAAGGGTGCTGAGTTCTTGTCATCCACCATTAAGAACTAGTCATAGATAGTTTCATAACATCTGCTTCTTGCAACCTTCTAATTATCCATAAAAATCTGGCAGAGGTACCTGACAGTTTATCCAGAATGCAGAATGTGAATACAAAGTAGGAGGCTTTGCTTCTCAGTGTAGAGTAAGGGTGTAAAACAGGTCCTCTTTAACCTCTTAGTTTGCATGCAGCTATGTTCCCTACTCAAATCATATCTGGGAGCCCGTCTTCTCAATGAAAGACTCAATTTGGAAGGGCATCTTTGGACAAAATGAAAGTGGGTCAGGAGTATGTTAGTAGTGCTGTGTCAGAATCCGCTGTTGGTGGCCGCCCCAATATTCTCCTTGCAGCCCAGCTGGATGTGGTGACTTCTGCTACCTCGCTGCCCTTATCTGCCAGCTTGGAGCTGTCTACACCCTCATGGAAAGCACTGAGGGGCTCCTGACTGGACCAGACACTTGCCTCCAACAAGGTCAACCCCTAGCCTCCTGTGCATGTTACTAGGGGTGAGTGTCTCTTTCCCACCAACTTGTCTGGCTTTCCAACTCATAGTCTCACTTTGGCTCCTGAACTCCTGCATTGTGTGTGCTTGGTCTGCTGAACCATGACTTTGTTCTGATGATTGGTCCCTGATTGGTCTGATGATTGGTGTGTCTTCCCTCTGCCGAGATACCCCTCCACCACCCATCTGGATCCAACTTGCCCGTTGGGTTTCAGGCTCCTACTTTTTCTGTCTTTAATTTCCTCTGGCTATGACCTCGCTGCTTCTCTTCAGCTCTCCTGGTCCTGCTGTCTTTCATTTACTCTCTCTGTGACTTACAACCAGTGGGATTAAAAAAAAATATATTCCTATTCTTATTTATCATTCACTGAGTGTTTTTTGTACCTACAATGACCTTGAGGGATAAAGAACATGATTTACTTTGTAATTTTTTTTTGTCAGTTGAAGCACAAATAGGTTTACTGTTTTATTAAGGTCACAGACGCTGGTGTGAAAGTGTTTGTTGCTCAGTCGTGTCCAACTCTGTGCAACCCCATGGACTGTAGCCCACCAGGTTCCTCTGTCCATGGGATACTCCAGGCAAGAATACTGGAGTATGGTAGCCATTCCCTTGTTCAGGGGATCTTCCTGACCCAGGGATTGAACCCGGGTCTCCTGCATTGCAGGTGGGTTCTTTACCATCTGAGCCACCAGGGAAGCCCAGACTCTGGATTTGAACCCATATCTGTCCTGCTTCAGCTTGAGTTCTTTCCACCCGGTCATTGACTTCATGAGCCAACATAGTACTGCTCAGAATGGTCATTTATCTGTGGTATTATTTTCTCCAGTAAACAGTGAGAACATAGCTCAATATTATAGGTATACATTTATAAATACATGTGATATTAAATATTTCATTTTTGAATTTTATCAGCTCTATGGTCTCCATATTACAAAAAAACTGTATTGAGACATTGAGGTTCACGGTGTTGATAAGTCTACATGGTAAGTCAGCAACGGTTCTTAACACAGCAGTAGAGTAGCTTGTTGAAAGTAACACTTGTCTACAAGGCAGGATGACTAGGTCAGTTCAAGCCCTGGCCAAGAGTCTTGATCTTCGGTAAATTACCCAAATTCTCTCTTCCTCCATCTTCAAAACTGCTCACTAAGTTTAGCTCTGAGTTTTCTGGCAGCCAAAGTATACTCATGACTCCTAGTTCTAGGTCACTGGTCACAGGCCAAGATCCTTGAAATCGTTTCCTTGTGGTTCCTGAGTCTCAAAGATTTTATTTATAACAATGTACCTTATATATTAGGCATTGTATGCTAAGTCGTTCCAGTCGTGTCTGACTCTTTGCAACCCTATGGACTGTAGCCCACCAGGCTCCTCTGTCCATGGGATTCTCCAGGCAACGATACTGGAGTGGGTTGCCATGCCCTCCTCCAAGGGATCTTACCCACCCATGTCCTCCTTCGATGGCAGGCAGGTTCTTTACCACTAGTGCCACCTGAGAAGCCCATATATTAGACACTGGAGGTACGATTGCTATTCTGAACTGCTGTGAGTTCTTCAAATTGGGATCACATGGGCCATTCTTAGGCCCAGAAAAGACACCAACTTCCTCATCACATGTCAGAGCCTGGGGTGCCATGACAAGCCCGAACCACCCTCTTGCCTTCTGTGCCTCTCACATCTCCCCAGAGTGGCTGAGGTGCCAGTGACTTGAAAGAAAGACCAGAGGAAAAGGAGCAGAGGAAAGACCAGAGGTCCTAGCCCTCTGCTGCACGGAGGGCAGGCACGGTGTGGGGGGACTGGCTTTGGCTCTCAAGCCCTCCGGTTCTTTGCTACTCAAAGTGTAGTCCTGGTGCCACAGCAGCATCCCAGGAGCTTGTTAAAAATGCAGACTCTCAGGCCCTACCCCGCATCTGCTGAATCATTTTGACAAGATTCCCAGTGACTTGTGTACACACTCAAGTTAAAGAAGCACTGCTGGTTTATTAATCCATAGAAACATTGGAAATTAACCCCCAAGATGCAGGACTTGTTTAATAGAGCCTCTTGGAGGGGCCCAGGAAAGTTGCTGCCATTATTGTCACGGGCTTGACTGAAGAAGGAAGGACTGTGGACCAAATAGCAGTAGATAAACTGACTTAGCTGAAAGCCAGGTTGTCAGGAGGGCAAAGGGGAGTGCAGGAGGCTTTTGAGGTGAGGCCATTAACAGTTGGATTATAACACAATGTGCCATAATGGTGTAGCAATGAAATGTAATTGATATGGTTATGTTATAAAAAGGGACATTTTCTTTGTTCCAGGCTCTCTTTCTTAGAAAGCAAATGATCTGGGGTAAGGTAAGGAGACAAAAGGAACTCCTTTTGTAAACATTTCCATTTCTCTTTTAGCCTGTCCTTTGTCCAGCTGCAGGTGAGACCCTTCCCAGTGCTGGCACCTACCAGGTAGGCAGTCTCCAGCCAGGACCCTCATCCTCTGAGGTCAGCTGGGCCCTCTGGGGGGCTCTCAGGTGGTTCAGTGGGTAAAGAATCTGCCTACAATGCAGGAGACCCAGGAGATGCAGGTTCAGTCTCTGGGTGGGGAAGATCCCCTGGAGAAAGACACGGCGACCTAGAAGGGTACGGTGACCTGAGAGCCAGGCGCCTGGCAGGTCCGGTCTGAATGGTGTAACAGCCCCACTTCTGTCTCTGAAAACCCTTGGGGAAGGAGCCCAGCTGCCTGGCGGGGTGGGGGTGGGACATGGCACACTTTCTGTTAGAGCTGTATTCTCTCTACTGCAATCTTCACAGCCTGGCTTCTGCTCGAAGCCTCTCCTTAAACGTCAGCTTCAGGGTACTGAGTTCAGAGCCATTGCAGTCCCCTCGCTGATGATCTGTTTGCTATTTCCTGATTTCTTTCTTGATTCATCTCTTGAATGCTCCACTTTCTTGGGAGTTAAAACCGTTCTTTTCTTTATTAGCTCTTCACCAGTTTCTTCTTTGCTTGTACCTTGCACTTGCCCTTGGGAAAAGAGTGAAAATTTGAAATGCCACTTAACGTGGAAAAATGGCTACTTCTGATTTATGCCACGCCTATTTTGCAAAAGAGAAAAATGCTCAAGGTCCCTATGGTATGACACATGCACTGAATATGAAGCTAAAAATGGAAAACTCCCTGAAAATGAAGGTGCTGGAGGAAGAGAGAAATGTTCTAGAAGCTGAGGTGGATCGTAGTTGAGACTAAATTGCACAGAAAACTCAACACTGGGTTGCTGGCAGCTAAAGATGCGCCAGTTACTTATTCCTGGTTGGTGAACACTGGGTAAGCGTCTCAAAGGTACTTGTCTTGATATCATTATTGTCTTGTTATGACAATAATAAACACTGTTTTTGATTCTTTAGATTCTACTGGGTACTTGCTGAAGGCTTTGCATGTGTTATCCTATCTCATCTTCACTCCAGCTCTAAGATATGGGAGAGAGTAAAAGAATCCTGTATGTGGACTTAAGGGCCAGGGAGTCTGGCTTGGAGCTCATCTCTGCTGCTCACCAACTGGTAGCCTTGGGCAAGTCCCTTACCCTCTCTCTGTTTCAGTTTTATGATGATAAAAACTGAAATATCAATCATAACTTATAAGATGCTTGGAAACGTTAAATGATTTAATACACACCAAGCATGCAATGCCCGGCCCTTAGGAAGTACTTGACATTATTACTATTATTTCCACTTGACAGATAGGGAAACTGGGTGTTAGAGAGGTTAAGTAACTGGCCCGAAGTTCCCTGGCCAGCTCAAATTGGCACTGGATCTAATCTGACCCCTCTTAACTACTTCACATACTGGCAAACTGCTGCCTGCTGTCAGGCAATGCTGCTGCTGCTGCTGCTAAGTCGCTTCAGTCGTGTCCGACGCTATGCGACCCC
>NW_011494639.1:1814731-1832092 GCF_000754665.1 Bison bison bison | reverse complement strand
TGAGGCCTCTGGGATGATATCTCCTTTAAACATGACTTTTAAAATAATGAAGTTTAAATAATGAGGGAGTTGTATTGCACATCATAGTGTATGTTTGTTTATAGATTCCAGTTACTTATATTTATTCCTAGCCAAATTCTTTCCTGATACAGTTGAACATAGCAGAAGTGTAGGTGGGTGTCTACCCAACTGCTACTGTATTTAAAGTCCACTTCAGTGCCACATACCCTGGGGAGCTGCTTGCCTTGTTATTTCCCATGATCCCAGAGGGTGCACAAGTCTCCCTAGACCTAGTGATGCTTGAGAGCCAGTATGAGTGTAATTCCCCTGTTCCCCACTGGGTGTCCCACCCAGCCCTGCTATCTGAAATGCATGAAGGAGAAATGGCCTGCTTCACCCGTCCAGATGGGAAAAAGGAACTGAAGAGGGTTGGAGGGCTTCCCAGGCGATGCAGCGGAGGAGGGTCCACCTTCCAGTGCAAAAGCTTCAGGAATCACGGGTTCGATCCCTGGATCGGGAAAATCCCCTGGAGGAGGATGTGTCAGTCCACTCCAGTATTCTTGCCTGGAAAATTCCGTGGACAGAGAGAGGAGCCTGGAGGGCTACAGTCCATGGGGTCTCAAGGAGTCGGACACGACTGAGTGACTGACCACAGAGGCGTTGCGGGGAGGAGGGGGGAGACTGTGACAGGTCTTCTAGAAACTGCTTCTTGCCTCCAGACAAAGGGAATCTTTTGCATTATTTTTCTTTGATGCCTAAGTGTGTCTCTCCAGAAAGCCTTGTCAGTTCCCTGCAGTCTAGGTAGCTTTTAGTTCCACTAATGAACTGATGTCTGGCCAGCCCTTCCCATTTCTGAGCTTGAGTTTGAGGCTGCTGGCTGCACTGTTTTTGTTTTGCCTGCAAGTCACTGACAGGCTCTCATCCTTTTGTGGGCTCTTTCCTTCAGGGTCTGATTTTAAAAAAAGAGAGAGATAAGGGAGGTAGGGACCTGATTGGCCCCTCTGGTCTGATCCCTCACTATTTCCTTAATCAGGGGAGGTCAAAGATGGGAATTAGTGTGTGACTGCAGCATGGACTAGCCCTCTTGTAAACAGTAATTTAATTTGTCCATGGTAGCAGTATTACTTTGACAGAAAGTTCCTCCTTACTTTCAAATAAAATTGTCATTCGCCTCTATGGGTGGTAGGAAACGGGGAGGAAGAAGGGAATTTGGATTCACTGACTTTTAGGAATTGGGGACATTTAAAATTTCAGAATAAATCTCGTATCTTTTGCAGGTGGTTGGCTCCTTGCCTGCTATCCTCCTCCCTTCCTTCTTCCTTTCTTTTGGGGGACCACACACAGGGTCAGGGTTAGGGTCAGCGTGAGAGCTCTGAAGCCAGGTGACTTCTCCCTCTGACACTGCCGTCTGCAGTGGGGTCATCTGCAGACCTCCAGCCACTGTCGTAGGTCACCCCGCAGACCCTGGACATTTACCATAGACCCGAGGCGTCCAAAGGGATGCAGGTCTCTGAGCCGTCTGGCAAACAGAGGCCCAGATTGTGGCTTATTCTGAGATTGAAGCTTCACCTGGACAACTCTTCTGGCCCTGGCTTTAGGATATTTCAACGTGGGGAATTTCTTCCATAAAGGACCTTGATAAAGACCAGACTACCATCCTAGGGGAGCGTGTAGCTTCCGTCTCATTATATGCATGGCTTTTACTATTTGGAGAGCCCTCTGCCAATACACATTTTCTTGTGAACTGGGAAACCGGAGCCCGGGTGCGATGTATTATTGATAGGTTTGTAATTTACTCCTCTCAGGTTGTATCTACAGTGTATACCATTAGCACGAAATAGGAAATTACCCATGTTGTCTATATTTGTCTGTTCAGGTTTGGCTCAATGATACTTGCCTTTCGCCTCAATAAAAGATCATGAATAAAGCAAGCAGGGCAATATTATTTGTTGTTGTTGCAAGGGAATTTTGATTGAATCATTTTCTCTGTGCTGTATTGTGGCGAGCCATGCTTTGCAGTGAAGATACGGGACATAAAGTAGTGGGGGGTGGAAGAGGAAGATGGATGGGGTGGTTCATGCCGGCTCACAGCACACACTGGCTTCCCTGGCAGGCTGCTCCGGGCTGGCTCAGCCTCCTGAACGGGAATCCGCCATCTAGCCGGTGCTGCACGGATTGGGCGGGGGGCAGTTCAGACCCTGCATGGCTGCAGCGAAGATGGCGTTGAGTGGGGCTTGGGTTGCGGGAACCCAACAGTGCATCACACAGAGCTACAGCACTGAGTCCTGGGTGGTGTTTGACAGTTGACCCTCTGGGCGTGCATGTGCGAGCACACACACACACACACTCTCTACAGTTGACCCTATGAGCGCGTGTGCACACACCCACACACCCCCCATCTTGCTTCCTTTAAAAAGCATTCCAGGTGGTAGGGCTCAAACCAAGCTGCAAATGAAAATGCCCCATCACTCCGGCTTTGTGCTCTTTTTCTTTCAGAGCCTTGAATGGAAGATATTTGCTGGTTCATTAGCCCTGAGTCCTCTGACCCCGTCCCCACCCCCGGTCACTGCGTAATTTTACGTGTAAACACGTTTTCAAAAACTGCCTGTGGCTTGGCCTCCTGGCCCTTTGGTTGTCTGTGGGCCTCAGAATGAAGGGGTGAGGGGGACAGGGAAGAGGTTTTGAATCTGTTTGAATTTGAAGCAGGAAAATGTTTTGAAGAAATGCTTATTCCTCTTGGCTCCTGCCCCCAGTCTGGGAGCTCTTTATTCCTGAGGAGCAGAGTCCCAGCGATCGGTGGGGTAGGTGAAGAGTCTCCTCCCCTCAGAGGTCACTGACTGGGGGAGGGGCTTGGATACCCAAGTGACAAGCACCCATCTGCAAACTCGGAGTCTCCTTGATAGCAGCCTCCTGAGAAAACACCACTCAGCCAGGCCAGGGGACATCTATTGACTTTTACCATCTGGAGCACATTCTGGAGTGAAAACCGGGTTTTCTGAAGTCTTGTCAGAACCAGGCTTTGTTCAGACTTTGCTGCTTTAGCAGATTGGTTGCCTGGAGAAGCCCCCATTTACTTGTGTATGAATACTAAGTCACTTCGGTCATGTCCAACTCTTTGTGACCCCATGGACTGTAGCCTGCCAGGCTCCTCAGTCCATGGGATTCTCCAGGCAAAAATACTGGAGTGGGTTGCCATGCCCTCCTGCAGGGGATCTTCCTGACCCAGGGATCGAACCTGCGTCTCTTACGCCTCCTGCGTGGGCAGGTGAGTTGTTTACCACTAGTGCTGCCTGGGAAGCCCCCATTTACCTGAGGAAGGGGTGAGTCACAGAAAGCCGTGGGCATCTCCTCAGTAACTGGGTGGGGCTTCCTTTGGACTAAGGGGCCCACCCTCCTCCCCACAAACCTTTTTTCTCCTTAAAGGAGAGATGTGGATAGAGAAAATAAATTTACACAGGATGGTAAACCAGATGAAATCAATGCTAAATCTATCAAAGCAAATCATAGACCCTGGCAGCTGAGAAGTATTATTTGTTTTTCCTCCCTCCCAGATTTCCACCAAGCCTGGTGTTTTAATCATGTGTCTTGGGGAGAAGAGACCCATATAAAGGCAATTACAATTGGTAAATGATTAATGTTGGTCCTGACATTTTTATGTGTCAAATGTGTTTAAGTGCATTAACCTTTACAGAATTTACATCTGTACTCTATGAGATATATCTTGTATAGTGTCTCAGATATCTTCAATCTGCCTTCACTTAAATCTTATTTACATTTATTTTATTACAATATAAATGGGTTTTAAAAATCTTAAGAGTTTTTTTACCCCATTCTGCAGGCCCTGCTGGCACTGCGGGGAGGCTGAAGGCAGTAGGGTTCCTTGCTGACTGCAAATAGAGTTCCAGCCACCTGTCTGGAGAACCCAAGGAGGTTGGAGGGGGGAGTTGTGTTAGTTGTTCAAGCCCACAACTCTGTTTTAGCCCAAAAGGGAAGTGACTTAGAAGGCCAGGGGATCCGCATGCAATAGCATGAGCCACAGAGACAGGCAACGTTTACTTTTTGTGAGTTACAGAAAACACCCATGTCCATTTAGAAGTAACAGGCAGATCCCGTCTGTGGTGCTTTCCCTGTCCACCGCTGGCCCAGGCCCCTGTGCAGACGGGCACACGCACAAGGTGTCTGCAGCTCGCACGCCTCTCACTGAGCCTTTCCTTTTCCAAGTCAGGCCTACTTTTGCCGGCAGCTCCGGTGTCAGTTCCACGCCTCCTGAACTTCACTCCACTGAAATCTGGTTGGGTACGAGACAGACTCCGGTGGAATGAAGGACAAGAGAAGCACATGGACTATCTGAGGTCTTGATCTCAGAGGGTGGGCCACTCGGCAACCCCAGCCTCTGCCCACAGGCTGTTGCTTGGCCGGAAGCCTGCAGGATCTTTGAATCACAGACTTGGGAGGTGGGGGAGACCCGAGTACTCACACCCTCCGCAGGATCACTTCCTCCAGGAGCTGAGAGAACCAGCTCACCCAGAACCGCCCCCCACCAGGCCTGCGGCACCGAGGGTGCTGAGGGATGGGGATGGTGCTGCAGGAGCTGGGGCCCTTGCTGTTGGTCTCCCTTGAAGCAGCTATTCCACTCAAGTCCCTGTGGACATGTCTCTGCGTCTACCTGGCTGGGATGCTGGCCGGCCTCCCCATGTCTGTGTCCCCCTGCATGTGCCATAGCCGAGCTTGGTCCTGGCTGCAGAAGGTGGTTGTTCCGAACCTACTGTGCTCTTGCTTACCCAGGTGGTAGAGGCAGGGGTGGAGGTGTTCCTCTCCAGAATGCACTGTCCAAAGAGCACGAACAGCCCATTGCAGGCCCATTTGTGGGTGTGAAAAAGGGAGAAGAGCAGCCAGCTGCGGCTAGGCACATTCACAGGGGCTGGGATGGTCACAGGAGGGCGAGTGTCCTTGGTCTCGCTGCTATAAACTCAGCTAGGTTGGCCACTTTTGGGTGACCTCACATCCTTTCTCAAACCTGCCTGGAAATGGCACCTCTAACATCTTCTTCTCGGGGCTCGAGGATGCGGGAATGTGGGAACGAAGGCCATCACCTGCTCTCAGGGACTGAACTGCACCAAGGGAATGGCAACCCTGGGAGCTCTCCGTCCTCCTAAAGAAATGCCATCCGCCCATTGCCCTGTAGTTCCTGCTCCACCCCTTCCCTTGCTGCGTCCAGACATGCCCCAGGCTCCGTGTAAGCCCGTAAAAGGCTATTCTCAGCACCGACTTGCAGACTGGGTGAGTTAGGGCAGATCCACCCTGTTGTTTGGAATACTTTCTTCCTGGGGCTTGTTCTGACCCGAAGCAGGGAGGTAGCGGCTTAGAATGTGGCTCCCCTCCCCCTCCTTTCAAGCCCCTGGGCACCGGGCATCTCAAAGAGGCTCTTCAACCAGGGCCCGGGGTTCCAGCTACCGCTGAGGCAGGGCCACGCTTTCCTTGGTTAGGGGGACCCTGGGGTGGGCCGGGAGCGCAGATCTGAGTACTGGGAGGAGGGAGGCTGACCCATCCTCCCCCAGCCACCTTCTTTTTTAACACTCAGGGTTCTCAATGATGAGAGAGAAGAGTGCCCTACTTGTGAGTGATCTAGTTGATAGTCCCTCTGCACTGCCTTTGAAACATTTCCTAGTCAAAGGAGAAAGGGGACCGACCTGTTTGGCCCTGCTAAATGATGGCAGATGACGGGAGGAAATAGTTCTGGGATGGAAGGATTCTTTGCTTTCTGTCTGGATTTCAGCCCAACTCAGAGAGCACAAGGGATGAGTCCACTCCCTCAGATCCTCCTTACCCCACTCTTACCCCTCCTAACATGCACGGTCCATCAGGTCTTCAAATCCTCAATCGGAGTGTGCAGAGAGCATCACCCTCATACGGGCTCCTTAACCTCCATGGTGGCTACTCCATCGACGACAGTCTGTAAAAGCACTTCAACTGTGAAAGGCTGTGCAAATAGGAGGTAGCACTGATATCAGAGAGCCCAGAAAAGGCAGGCCCTTCCCTTATCACCCTCTTCTTGCTCTACAGACCTGTAGCTATGAGACAGAGATGGGAAAAGATAAACTAGAATCTGTATCCAGAGCCTTGACCCATTCTGGATCCCATCCCTCAGCCAAGATTCTTCTGCCCAGTACGGCATCACCAACTTGATGTCCCAGTGACCTCTGCCTTGGTCATTTGCAGTGTGGGGATTGCTCAGAGGAGCAAACCACACACGTATTTGGTTATAGAGTACATTCATCCACTGACTCCCCTCCTGCGCTGTCGAACTGCCTTCAGGACTGTGCCTTAAATAACTTCCTAATGAAACCAACTTGGACCCAAGAACTGAAGAATCTCCTGTTAGCGCTGTACCCTCCAGCCCAGGCTGCAAAGCCAGCCAGCCCCCTGTTCCTTTAATTGGGTAAATTTCCATGAAACCAGACAGAACTGCAATCATGGAACTTAACTGATTAGCACCCAGCTCAGCACACCTATTCCCATTATCAGGGAGACTTACTGAGATCCCTGGAAATCAGGGATCAAGAAAACCCTGAACTGACTGGGGATTTGGTAGAAACGCAGCAGGCTCAGTCCCTTTAGCCCTGGAGAAAGTTGATGCTCAACTTCTAGTGACTGTGGCATTTTCCACAGCTCACTTTATTCTCTTTTGCCCAATGATTCTCCTGATGGAGCCTCTGGGTTTTAGTTTTCCAAAGTCCCCCCCTAGATGCGGAGAATTCAGACTCACCTGAACGTCTGAGTGTCTGTACCTTCAGGTAGCAAGGCCTCCTTTTGAGCTTGATTCAAAATAATGCATAGATTTTTCTGGTAAGATAATTCCAAACAAAAAAATGGCTAGAGACTCCAGGATTCTTGCCTGGAGAATACGTGGACGGAGTAGCCTGGATGGTTAGTTTATGGGGTTGCAAAGAGTCGGACATGACTGAGCGACTAACGAACAGGCCCAAAGACTCACACGCATGAAAGGAAGAAGAGGAATCCGAGTCTTGCAATGCTCGTTGACTCCTAAGATTTGAGGACAGGGAATAAGAAATGAGAAGCACTTACTGTATAAAGTGTCCAGCTGAGCAGGCCCCGTGCAGAACAGAAATGGGTCCTGAGGGCAGGTGGGGCTCAGTCCCAAGGAGTCACTCTAAGCATAGGATAGCGGAGGAAAGGGGAGATGGCATACCAGGGAGCAAAATTAACCAGAAAGAAAAATTTTGGAGTTACGGTGGGGTTCAGTTGAATTTTCAGCACAGACAATACAAAAGACAGGAGCCGGTTTCCTAAGGCGAGGGTGAAGAGGTAGGACTCGGCCCCTTTCAAGGAGGTGGTGCTAGTCCCCCACTTTATTTATGCACCGCTTGGCCGAGCTTCGTGTTACCTGTGGAGTCTGCCCAATGGGGAGAGGTCTGGGCTGCCGGCTCCTCCTCTCGGCACCCACACCCTCAGAGGCCTGGACTGGCAGGCCTTTCTGCACCTACCCTCGCTTTCTTATTGTTCTGTAAACACCAGAAAAGGGAGGGCAGGTCTCTGGGTTGCAGAGAATGGTGATCGGAGCGCTGTTTGTGAAGGTCCTGGGCTCCCAGAGACCTGGGCAAGGAAGGAAGGAAGGGAAGCACAGATCTTATTTTGGCTAGGGAGAGACTGTGTGTGTGTGTGTGTGTGTGTGTGTGTGCGCGTGCACTCATGTGCACTCCAGGACAAACACAGTTGTGGGACCGGTTGATCTCTGGAACTTTTAGAGCTTTTGCTGTGCCCTGAGTCCTAGCTCCATGCAGGGCACTTCAGGAATCCAGCAGAGGTCCGTCAGCCCATCCAGGGACCCTTGAGTCTGAGGAGAATCCCACCCAGTGTGTTCTCCTGGCATTTAGTACAGAGTGAGTTTGCTCTGCTCCTTGAGAGGAGTAAGTGGCTTTATAATCCAAGAGGCTTTGCAACCTGTTTCTCTTTCACTTCAGAGGGTGGGGAAGAGACAGCCTTGTCAGGCGAAGTTGGGAAGAGGAACTGCAGGGAGAGCCAGCCAGCTCGTCAGGAAACATGAAGGCGGCTGGCCTATCAACTCCTGATTGTTTTAAGATCCCCTCCTCCCCTCCCTGGTTCCTGCTCCCCTCTCCCCTCTTCTCCCCCTTTCCACACCGAGAAGGTTAGGAGAGTTGAAGTCTCCTCAGAGGTGGTGTCGGAGAAGGCAATGGAAACCCACTCTAGTATTCTTGCCTGGAGAATCCCATGGATGGAGGAGCCTGGTGGGCTGCCGTCTATGGGGTCACACAGAGTCGGACACGACTGAAGCGACTTAGCAGCAGCAGCAGCAGAGGTGGTGTATTTTGCGGAGCCTCCTGGCCTGACTTCCGTTTGTTTACAAGGCAGGTCTCCCGGTGCAGAGGGAAAGGAGGGGAATTAAAGAGCTGGATCGATAGGATACTGCAGGGCCGCACTGTCTCACAGCCCTTCTTAGAACCCGAATACTCTCAGCTCAGAACCTCTTTAGACAATCAGTCACTTCAAGCCTCTTACCAAACAGATGGGGAAACAGGCTCTGAGGGGAGAATTTCTGTCTCACGCCTAGGGTTAAGATTCAAATCTACTTGGATCCCCCAGCCTCCATTAAAGGACTCTTTAGAACAGACACTCCGTGATTGTCTTCCTCATCTCTGGAGGGTCTTGCATATTTCTGGAGCATTCCACACTCTTTCTGGAAGAAGAGAAGGCTCCGCTGGGATGGGGGGAACAGATTTTCCAGGTGAGGATTATCTTAAGTCTATGGGCTCCGCCCCTTGACGATCAGGGCCCCTGAACTCCCTGCCAGCTGAACCCTGTTCGCCTTATCACAGTCTCAGCTCTCCCTTTCCCCAACTAGTGATGTAGAGAGAGAGGCAGAGATGACCAAGATGACACACCCCTGTGCCCTGTCCACCCCTCCTGCCCTGTGTTTCATTCATTCACTCTCTCTCTCCCTGCCTCTGTCCACAACAGCATGATTCTGTACCAGCTGAGTGAGGGACTGTGCTTACACTTGAGGAACTCCCAACTTAGCAAAACACACACATGGACAGAAAAAACAGGCTGAGAAAAACACTGTGAGTACCCCCAGAAGGAAACTGCCAACTTTTGTCTGTGAGATTCAGGAAAAGTCCCAGAGAGAAGGTGCCATCTGAGCTGACTCTGAAAAGATGAGCTGGCTTGAATGAGAGCGATGAAGAAGGAGCCCTCCCCCTCTGGTTAAGAAGCTTGCCCTGGTTGCGGGAACAACTAGAGGCAGGTGGCTGGCTGCTGGCCCCCAAATGTGGGGTATTGGGAAAGGAAGGATGGGTACGGAGGGCATAAAATATGCACAAATTCTGCCCATCAGATTCTTTCCCCCACAGTGACATTTTTGATCTCTAAATTTGTTCAGAAAAATGGAAACAAATGATAACCTAGCTGACATGGCCAGAAAAGTCTCACCTGCCCTTTATTAGTGGGGCTTCCCTCACAGCTCAGTTGGTAAAGAATCCGCCTGCAATGCAGGAGACCCTGGTTTGATTCCTGGGTCGGGAAGACCTGCTGGAGAAGGGATAGGCTACTGACTCAGTATTCTTGGGCTTCCCATGTGGCTTAGCTGGTAAAGAATCTGCCTGCAATGCAGGTGACCTGGGTTCGATCCCTGGGTTGGGAAAATCCCCCGGAGAAGGGAAAGGCTACCCACTCCAGTATTCTGGCCTGGAGAATTCCATGGACTATACAGTCCACTGGGGAAGGCAGTGGCACCCCACTCCAGTACTCTTGCCTGGAAAATCCTATGGATGGAGGAGCCTGGTAGGCTGCAGTCCATGGGGTCAGTAAGAGTTGGACACGACCGAGCAACTTCACTTTGACTTTTCACTTTCATGCACTGGAGAAGGAAATGGCAACCCACTCCAGTGTTCTTGCCTGGAGAATCCCAGGGATGGGGGAGCCTGGTGGGCTGCTGTCTATGGCGTCGCACAGGGTTGGACACGGCTGAAGCGACTTAGCAGCAGCAGCATACAGTCCATGGGGTCGCAAAGAGTCGGACCCGCAGCAGCAGTAGTAGTATCTGCCTTCGCCTCAGCTTGATTCATGAGGGTGTAGAGGATGCTCTGTGGACTGGCTGGACACTGGTTTGTGTGATGGGCAACAAGGTGGTGAGAAGCACCTCAGGGTGGCTTTGTGGGAAGCCTCCTGTCCCCTGCTCCTGGGTCTGGCTTTTTCCTCCAGAGTCACCTTGAGAGGCAGAAGCCCCGCGCTATCTCCCTCCCCCACGTGTCTAGTTCCGCGTCTGTAAGAGGCTTTCCGCAGACCCTTTCAAGGGCTGCCCTGCCTGCCTGCCCAAGAGTCTTGGTGGGCAGATTGAGAAGGGAATGGGATGGCAGAGTTGCTGAGCTCAGAGCATGGGGCTCTCCTCTGAACTCAGGGGCTGGCTGTTCTAACGGTGTTTGCTCACTTTCTCCAGCTGAGCCGCACAGTTTGGTTGGACCGATCCCAACTCCTTCTCCCGTCCCCACGGTGAGCCAAGCCTGGTCTGCTGCGGAGGACCTTGGTCCCCACATGCCTCTCTGGGTCCTGGAAACTCGGCACCTTTGCCTCTGCTCTGACCTCCAGCCCCGTGTCTAAGTGCCCCTTGGACATCCTGCAGACTGGAGTCTTTGTTACCAGCTTTCCACTTATTCTGGGGCTCCAGCTCTGCCCCACGTCATGAGGAACCAGGAGGAAGGCTCCCTGAGAGGTTTCTCAGGGCCCAAAGTCCAGAGGAAAACAGGCTAACTCACCTGCTTCTGCCTGGTTCTGTACTTTGGCCCAGAAAGTAACTGCACAAATGTAGGGTACAGAAGTATGAGTTAGCAGCAACATAGAAAACAAAACTTAGGATTTGAGTTTATGATAAGCTGGGGCTTCCCTAGTGGCTCAGACGGTAAAGAATCTGCCTGCAACACAGGAGACTGGGTTTGATCCCTGGGTCCGGAAGATCCCCTGGAGAAGGGAATGGCAACCCACTCCAGTATTCTTGTCTGAAAAATCCCATGGACAGAGGAGCCTAGTGGACTGCAGTCCATGGGATTGCAAAGAGTCAGACACAACTGAGCAACTAACACTTTCACTCTGTGGGACTCAACGTTGTCCTAATGTTGTGGCTGCCCAAAGAGCAAGCTCTATCTTTGGTTGTATTATTAGAAATACGAGCTGGAAAATGAGGGAGGTGGTATTTCTACTCTGCTCAGTAGTGCTCAGATTATACTTGGTTTATTAGGTTTGATTGTGGTTTCACATATTAAGAAGGGTCCACACAAGTCTGAAAGTGAGAAAAAAGTGATCAGAATGGTGAGTGGACTTGAAAATAGGTCACTTCACTCTGAGAAAGGATTAAGAGAAGGGGCTATTTAGTCCGGGGAAGTGATGGCTGGGGAGTGGAGGGAGGGATATGATTGCTGTTTTCAAACACCTGAAGATAACGCCATGTAAAAGGGGTTTATGTTTGTTCTTAGCGGTCTCACGGGATAGGATGAGGGGTTGCGTTTTTTTCCTATCAGCAGTTCCTCATAGAAGTACCTTCTCAGAAACAGACCGCAGAGGGCACAGGCAGGCAGCAAAGGAAACCAGATGGATCTGGAGTCAGTGTAGCCCCCGGAAGAGGGTGAAGTCTCACCCCAAAGTGGAGGATGAGGCACGCTTTCTGCATACACCACTGGGAGGTACAGAACACCTGTCTGAACAGGCGGAGCCAAAGGGCTAAACCCAAGTCCGTAAATCATGTCGAGGCCTCTTTCTGCCATGGTGAATGCCTTTCCCTCCCACTTCGTTGTATCCCCGTAGTTGACTTGCCTCGTGCCAGTGGTGTGTCCCTAGGAGTGTAGTCTGGGGTTGCTGTTCACTAGCCAGCCCTTAGTATGCTGGCTGTTTCCTAAGGCCACATCCCCACTCTGCACACACGATCTTGTGACCTGGTGCACGCCTCTGTAACACGTCACTTTATGGGTATTGATTTCTTGCCTTTCTCTCTCTTGAGATCATGAACCTCTTAAAAGAAAGGGAAGCCAGCGCGTAGAAGTTCCTGGCTTGGGGTAAGTCCTCAGTGAACATTTGTTGACTGGGTGAAGGTAGGGGAGAGCTCTGAATGGGAGACTTGGGGTCCGGAGCTAACACCCCTCCCCCACCCACCTGCCCCCATTTCACTCCAGTATGGATCAGAACTGTATTGGATTTCACTCCAGTATGGTCCCAGAGTTTCCGGACCAGCTCTTTTCCTGCTCTGGGGGCTCTGACAGCTTGCTGTCTACTCTTCCATTTCTGGGCTGGAGGGCCCTCATTCTGGAGGTGGGTGTGTTCTCCAGAGATGGGACAGGGGGTGAAACCTGTCTTTTGTGGGTCTCCTCTCCCAGACCCCTCCCTCCCAGGGCCTAATCTAGTCCTTCAGGTGAGAGCCTTGACTTTGATGCCTGCCCCTGTGCCCATACTGGGCAGAAGAGGGGGCCCAGGGGACGTTATAGCAGGTGAGAGCCAAGTCGCTGTCTCCCTGGTGGCTCAGGCAGTAAAGAATCTGCCTGCAACGCAGGAGACCTGGGTTCGATCCCTGGGTTAGGAAGATCCCTTGGAGGAGGGCATGGCAACCCACTCCAGGATTCTTGCCTGGAGAATCCCATGGACAGAGAAGCCTGGCGGGCTACAGTCCTTGGGGTCACAAAGAGTCGGACACGACTGAGTGACTAAGCACAGCATAGCACAGCAACCACTCTGGGCACTTCCTGCAGTTATCTGCTCCCCTAAACATCTCTGCAACTTGCCTGGAGGTTTTGTGGGTTGGGGGAAATTCCATTTCCCTGGAGAATGCTTGTTGGAGATTTTATTTTACTCTGTCAACATCTGAATACTACTTGAGGACAGCAGAGGGGTGGGGGAGCATTCTTAATAGAATAGACTTGGATAAGCTAAAGCGGTTCAGGTTATTCAATACCCAGCGCGGTGCATGCTCAGTCACGTCTGATCTGTGCGACCCTGTGAACTGTCGCCCTCTAGGCTCTTCCATCCATGGAATTCTGCAGGCAAGAGTACTGGAGTGGGTTGTCATTTCCTTCTCCAGGGGATCTTCTCCACCCAGGGATCGAACCTGAGTCTCTTGCATCTCCTGTGTTGGCAAGTGGATTCTTTACCACTGCACGACCTGAGAAGCCCCTGGACACCAAGAGGGGAATTCAAAAACACTGAGCTAGAGAGAGCTTGCATCTTCCTCTGTCCTTGACTCCTGACCCTCACCATTTGGAGAATTAGAGGGTTTGAAGACCAGAGGAGAGACAGGTGCCATTTGTTAACTGAGATCTTCACCCAACCTTTATTGTGCACCTACTATGTGCCAGATACTCCATCAGATGCTGGAGATAGATGGATGACTCAGATTCAGCCCTGGGACACAGAGGCTTTCCAGTGCAGTGAGGGAGCCAGCATGGTGATCTGCGCTACAGGAGGGAGGGGCATGGACGGAGCCCCTGCATTAGCCAGTAGCGTCCAAGAGAGAGGAGCCTCTGTCCCTGCCTAGCAGATCAGGAGGACGTCACAGAGAGATGCCACCCCGATGAGCTCAGAAATGCAAGAGGACATGTGCCAACCGGAGAAAAGAGAGGATTTGGTGTGGGGACTCCTCGGGGTGGCAGAGCTGAGCAGGCGTGGGCAGGTTGCCTTCCTCCTAAAGTAAAAGATGAAAAAATGCAAGCTGTACCCTGGGTCACTGCCCAGACAGCAGGTTTACTACCCGGGGGGTCTGGAGTGAAGGGTGGGAGGGGATTGAAAGAGCCCACCCTGTAGAGGAGGAAAAAAGATCTAAGCTAAACTTCATCAGCACCTCAGCGAGATGGATCGACGCAGGTAATCAAATTTGGCAATCTCCGCTGGCTGCCTCAGTGCGTGTTTTTGTACGTTTCATGAGATGCCAGTTAGACTCTGGTAAATAAAGAGGGAAGATTGGCAGAAGAGGGGCAAATTTTAATGGGGAGAAACTGACTGGTGAGCTGGTAAATGGAGATAGGCAGACCTGAGGCCTCTAGAATGCTTAGCTCAGCACTGGGAAGTGTTGGTGCGTGCATAAGTGTGTGCGTGCATAAGTGTGTGTGTGCACACAGGTACCTGCAGCTAATTAATAACATCATGGCATTTTAGCCTGGTTTACGTACTAGTCACAGAAAGGCAATTAGGTGGGCAAAATGAAGGAGGTAGAAAAAGAGGGGAGGATTGGACAGCGGCAAAACTTTTCTGTGAAAGGTTCCAACCCTCGCTGGGTTGTTCGAGGGCGTGGTGAGCCAAGTCTGGGTCTCAACTCTTAGATGAGACAATTAAGAGACCAACCCTTCAGGCTGGGGAGTCGTTTGGGGGCTCAGAGCACAGGTCTCAGCTCTCACCCGACGCTGGCGAGTGCCAGCTCATCTATCGTGCCGAGTGCTGGAGAAGCCCACGCCGGTGCTGAGTTCAGCAGTTCTGAGCAATAGAGCAATAAACCAGTCTGGGAGCCCTGTCGCTGCAGTGGAGGGGGATAATCCTACAATTTAATAAGCAGGAACACGCGGCAGGACTGAAGCAAATTGGGTGGAGGTGATGAGATTGCAGTGCCTTCCCGGTGGAGAGAAGCATGTGAGCAGTTCAGGGTTTATGACACTGGGTTGGGGGGGTGGCAGATGAGGGGGCGATGAAGAAGAAGAGGGCCCAAACTCCACTGGGAACCAGGGGATTCACTTTTCAAAGGCTAGGAGAATGGATGACCTAAGTCTATTCAGCTTCATTTGAAGCGCAGGACGGGGAGGAGCTGTAGAAGGACCCATTCTTACTGAAGTGGGCTGAACCAGGTCTCAGGTGCTCTGAGGTGGGCAGCGGGGTCAGACTCCATTCATTGCTAATTGTGCAATTTACCCAAGTCACAGGTCACTCTTGTTTCCTGCCCTGTAAAAAGGACGTAAGAGTGACGCCTGGAAAGGCCTGGGGATATTTCCCTGAAACCATGAAGGACTTCAGAATCATTAAGAGTGTTTATCACACCTGAGGTCCCCAAGCATTAAAAGGCAGAGTGGTATGGACTCAGGAAGTTGCTAGGTGGGCCCTGTTTCTGGTTCCGTGTTGGATGAGGAGGACCCGGGGGACTTCCCCAGTTTTCAACTCAACCTAGAGATACACCGCAGCTGTAAGAGCCAGTTGTTAGCATTTCAGGAAGTAGTTTCCCATCTGGCTGTTACCTGTGTTGGTTGCTTGAAATCAGCTGCAGTGGGAGGACCGACACCTCGCTGCAAATCAGGGTCCTCCTGGGCGCTGGTGTCAAGGTTTCCCAGCCCATCCCTGACCCCACCTTTCCCCCTTCACTGGTTCTCCGTGTTACTTCCCCAAGGCCGGCTTCCCAGCCTGGTTTCTCCTCAGTAACGCTCAGCACGTTGGGGCAGGGATGGGAGGGCCCCCTTCAGGGCCAAGCTCTGGTTCCCCTGGGCTGCTCCCTGTTTCCAGAGGAGGCCGTCCATACGTCTGTTTGTTTAGCTCTGTGCTTTTGATCACACTCTTCCCTCCATGAATAGCTCTCTTATGATAACTATGCCAGGCCTGTATAGTCCACACGGCACAGACATCGTGCAGATATGGAAACTGAGGTTCAGCAGGCCGTATGAGGTAACCTAACTGGGAAGTGTGAGGATTGAGATTTGAGAAGGGATTTTTCCTGACCTGGGGCCAGGGCTTTTGCCATTACTCTTCCCAGCACATTTTCGTAGGGAACATTTTTGATGTCATTTTCCTCTTCCCCACAGAACCCAGCTCAGTGCCCTGCACGGTGTCAGGGTTTACCGTCTGCGTGATGAATTGACTAAAACGTCCCTTCCTCTCAGTCACGTCTTTTGTGATAAAAATGAGGTGGGGATTAGGGAGGAATTATAGCATGGTATTACTTCTACAGAGTCAACCTTGTCCTCAGCAAAGTCCTGAGCATATCCACCCCAGCCCCCACCCCGTGGGTACTCAGCTAGAAGTTCCCTTCAGAGTGAAGCCTGGGGTGTGTGTGAAGGCTGCAGAAAAGGTTTCAACAGCGACACACGTCCGCGCACGTGCAGCAGAAGAATATTATGAACAAAATGTGCTGCTGTTATAGTGCCCGTGTCAGACCTTCTAAGCTACCGTAAAGCTCTTCTTCCTCTTGATCATGTTGTAGCCAGGACAGCAGTTTAACATTTCCCTTAAATGTGAGGACGGCTGGCGGGGGGTCCATGTGAGAATGAAAGTGAACACGTAAATGGACTTTTTGCAGTGAAGAAGAGGCCCTTCCGAAGGTTTTCCTTGTAGATGTATTTATTTATTTATCATTTCTTTCTTTGTGTCTTTAAGGGTCCGCTTCATCTCCATCACAAGAAAAAAACATAATAAAAGTAGGGAATGGTAATGATTTAACAATGAGATTTTTCCTATTTCTGCATAGGCCTAGCGCTTCTTTCTGTTTGGGCCTGAAGATACGTGTCTTATTCTTATTCCTCAGCCAGTTTAAAAGGAAATAGAGACGCTTCCCTGCTCCTGTCTTTTCTGAGCTGTGAGAGCCAATGCCACACCGGGGCCAAGGGGCACCCGCTGGGTTTCCTCTGACGGAGAGTCAAGAGCTAAGTGTGTCTTCTTTCCCATGAAGGTTCTGCCAGGTCGACGGTAGGTGAAATTACAGGCTTACCTCCGGCCAGTGTTTTGAAGACCTGCGGTGTTCCTATTCTTTTCCAGCTAAGCTCTGATGTGTGCAGACTCCCTGTAATTATGGTATAATTGGATTTAACTATAGGGGTAGAACTAGTTTTCAACCAAGTCCTCCTCAAATAATTTGTTGCTTATTAGAAAAAAAGGGTACTCGTATTGGTTTTAGTGGCGTATATGGCTCCCCTCGACTCCCCAAGGGAGAAAGCAATCGCTGGTATGAGCCCAAGGGATTTAGTGGGGTTGGTTGAATCACAGCGCCCTTGTATCCTAGCTCTGAACGTTCCAGAAGATTCACTTTCTCTGAAAAGGAAATCAGACATGAGGCTTTATAAGGTCCCAAAGTGAAATGATTCAGTCTTTCTCACTCCTGTGGTGAAGTTTATTCTCAACGTCCAGAATTTATAAACTGGAGTCTGTGGGTTGAACCTGGGAATGGGTTAGGGCTACAGATATAAATAAGGTGGTTTCACATAAAATTCCACATTTCAGCTTCTCCTGAAAAAAGAAAAAATCTGTCCATTTTGGGCTGGAAGCCCTTGTTTACTATACTTTGAGGGCAGGAGGAGAAGGGGACGACAGAGGATGAGATGGTTGGATGGCATCACTGACTCAGTGGACATGGGTTTGGGTGGATTCCAGTTGGTGATGGAC
>NW_011494639.1:1814029-1814631 GCF_000754665.1 Bison bison bison | reverse complement strand
GATATCAAATAGCTGACCCAGGCTCTTCTCCCTCTCACCACCAAGATCCCTGGGACATGTGGCCATCAGACATGTGTCTTCACTTGCAAATGGCCCCAAAGATATGGTTAAGTGGAGGCCAGGTAGGGTCTTGGGCAATAACGCCACCTTCCTATAAAGTGATTCAAACTCCCTGAGGTCTGGGAGTTACAAGACCAGGATTCCAGCCCCACACTTGCTCTCAAGGATCTGTGTGACCCTGGACAAATCTCTCCACATCTGTGGATCTTAGTTTTCTCATATGTCAAGTGATGGAGGTAGAAAGACAAACTCTTAAGGTTCCCTTCAGCTGCAACAGTCTTAGATGACTATTAATGTATAACTTAACTCCTCAAAAGGTTGAAGATAGACTTCAGAAAGAATCCAAATCAGGTTTCTGAGGGACAGGAGGAAGGTTATGACCCTAGAACGCACCAGAGAGAGACAAAGGTCAAGGGATCAGATTCCATGATTTTTATTTACAATCCTTGGGACTCCCAATGAGCTTGAAGAATGCTGGGCTGCTGAGTCGTTTTGGTGGAACACCGTGTCGGGGTCTGAAGATGGTGCCCTGGAGGTGGGTC
>NW_011494639.1:1812819-1813929 GCF_000754665.1 Bison bison bison | reverse complement strand
GGGGACGACAGAGGATGAGATGGTTGGATGGCATCACTGACTCAGTGGACATGGGTTTGGGTGGATTCCAGTTGGTGATGGACAGGGAGGCCTGGTGTGCTGCGGTTCATGGGGTCGCAAAGAGTCGGACACGACTGAGCGACTGAACTGAACTGAATCTCAGGTCCTTTCAGGAAGGCAATGAGATTACCACTCACCCTCCAGTCCTCATCACTCATTTAACCTTCTTGACTGATGGCTTTTGAATGATTTGTATCCTTGGGTCTCTGAGGTCCCTCTCTCAATTTGCATCCACCCCACCCCTCCATCTCTCAGTAACATGAAATCATCTTTTATTGAAGGCAGTGTGATGTAATGCCAAAAATAAGGTCTTTTGGGTTGGAGAAACTTGTTAAACCCCCCTCCCCCTTCCTTGTTCATTAACTATGCTACTTTGGGTGAACAACTTTACATTTCTGATCACTGTTTCCACATCTGGGACTTCCCTGATGCCATGTCACAGGTGTGAGCTCCAGCGTAATCCTTGGCACATGGTGAATGGTCAGTAAATATTAGTTTCCCATGCTCTCATTCTGCCCTAAATGGAAACAGAGAAGGCTATTGCTATCAGCCAATGTCACAGACTTCCTTGCGCTGAAAGGCATCTGGGAAGTTTGTCTTGTTTACTTCTCTGCCTCTGTCTTAACTCTCCCACGCAGGTGAAAGGCAGAGAGAGGCAAACCCACTTGCTCAAGGTTACTCAGTGAATAACAAGTAAACTCAGGTGTCCCGGGCTCTTAGCCGAGGGCTCATTTCACTGGAGACAGCCTGCCAGACCCACACAGATTCTTTCCAGCAGAATCGAGGATGGAGTGAGCGTGGGATTTCTGTTGCTCGGGGCTTGAGAAAACGGTTGCAGACAATGAGTGGTTTGAGTGTCTGAAAAGAAGCATCAGGGAGTGGATCTGAATTAATCACACGATTAAAGCTCTGCCAGTTCACTCTTTAATGATGCAGATTGCCTTACCTTCCTTTTTGAGGTGACTATGCAATAAAGGTGTGTCATCTAGGTCAGCACCTTAACTCAGCATCTCTGGCTGTGTCTTAAAGTGAAGTAAAAATGATATCAAA
>NW_011494639.1:1809179-1812719 GCF_000754665.1 Bison bison bison | reverse complement strand
CTGGGCTGCTGAGTCGTTTTGGTGGAACACCGTGTCGGGGTCTGAAGATGGTGCCCTGGAGGTGGGTCATGAGGTGCTGAGGTAGCAAATAGAAGGCTTTGCAATTCCATCCTTAGGTTTAGAGACTGAGCAATGCGTCTTTGGGTTTCACTCACACTTACCTACCTCAGAAATGTTAGATGTGGGAAGACTGGGTCAGGGATGAGATTTTAACAAGACTCGCTCTTTAGTTGGGGTCAGACCAAAGATAGGAGTAAGGAGGAAGGAGGTGATGGATTTCTCTTTCATAACCGAGTGGTTTCCAGCATACCATTTAGTCACTCTGAATCTCTGGGGTTGATGTCCTTCTTAGGGCTAATCCGATTCTGTTCCTTGAGCATATCCAAGTCTTCGAGGAGGGCGGCTTTAGCCAGAGCCAGAGACAGTGCATGGATATTGACCTTTCTTTTGACACGTGACTTTGAACTTGGCTCAGGACCACTAGAACTGGAGCCTGGCATTTCTTCTGTTGCCTGTATCCTACAGAGCTCTTGGACTTACCCAACAACTTGAGAAATTAGGAAAACCCTGTGGAAATGGAGAGGCAGACTTGAATTGGTCTAGACTAGACTGTAGCAGTCTTGGTTTTGCTGGGACTCTGATTCCAAGCCAACCATGCCCTCCCTTGCTTTCTTAAAGAGGTATTCATGCTGTGCCCCTATAGATGCTGCGTACAGCACCCACGGTTCTTCTGACCCCATGAACCAGCATCCCTGACTTATTTCTCTCCTCCTGTCTTATTCTACCCTTCATCTATGCTGCTGAATGGCCTTCATAATGGATTTTTTTTTTTCTTCAGCTGCTCCCACCCATGGTGATCTCTTTGGCACCAACCTGCTGTGGCCATAACATTCTGAACCCTTCCGTCTGGCTTTTAATTCCATGTTGCTTTGTATTGTTGTCCAGGTGTTTCACGCTGTTCTTTCACCTCTTCACAACCTCGCCAGATTGCACATTCTTGGAGCCAGAGACCATGTCTTCTTGAATCACCCCTGACCCAAGCTTGCTGGCCTGAGTGTCACAGATTTTTGTAGGGGACTATCCCTCCTGCCTCCACGCACTTCCTCCAGCTCCCGCTTTGCTCCTGCCCATGACAGACTTTCCTTTTCAGCTGTGGCCTGCTGCTGCCCTAGCATGCCTGCTGCAAATCAGCTTGAAGTAAGCTGTCTGTAAGTGCCCTGGTGAGTCAACCGGGCCCCTCCTTGGAGACCAGGAATTCTGAGGTCTTGCAGGCACTTGCCTGCCCATCTGTGGAATGATTCCACAGCCAGCCCCCATCTTGCCTCTGGGAACGCTCCTTACTTTTACCTTGCTCCAGTAAGCTGCTTCCCTCCTCCACTGGCTGCCCTGACTTGTCAGGTATAGATGGCAGGGCAACTCCAAAGAGCCAGGCTTTGGTGGGGAGAGATGGGACTCTTTGCTTTGAGAGCCAGAACACTGTGGGATTCTGCTGGGTTTACTTTGGTAAACCCAGGAGAAAGAGGAGAAACCATTGAGTCATGGCTTTAAAAAAAAAAAAAAGTCTTCCTTCAAAGAGAGCCAGAGTAGGGTGGGGAAGAAGAGACCAGGGCTCCGATTTGGCTTGGGCCAGCGATTTGCTGTGTCATCTTGTATGAGTCACTTATCCTCTCTTATTCTCAAACTCCTCTTCTGTTAAGTGAGGCAGTCAGAGTAAAGCAGTAGATCTCGAATTTATAAAGCAGAAGCACTTATATCACATGAAATCTTGTGAAGAATTTCACTTTCTATAACAGAGAAGCAGAGTCATTCTGATTAATCCTGGGATACAGAGGGGTTCTTGGTTTCCTTCTGGTCTTTCAAATCATCCCCTCAAAATACATCATTAGAAGTTCCCAGAAGCCCAGTTTGAAGAGCACTGAGAAGGATGCTCTCAATGGTCCTTCTAGGTCTGACCATCTTGCCCCTCACTGTGCAGTTCTTGGGCTGGCAATAGCACCTGGGAGCTTGTTAGGAAGGCAGTGTTTCAAGTCTTCTTCAAGACCTACTGAATCAGAACTCACATCCTCAGATTCTCAAGACCCCCAGATTTGAGAAGCGCTGGTCTGTACACACAGCTGGGGGTCACAAGCACCAAGGGGGTATCATGTCTTTCATCATCTTATGTGGGCCTGGTCAGTGGGTTGAAAGCGTGGCTCACATCTCTGTCTTGAGACTCCTATGTTTCAGTGCATTCGTGGTCCCCTGGGTGGGGAACCAGCTCTGGGAAACAGTGAGGCTTGTCCTTGGCTTAGCTGAGGAGGACCTAGAAGGGAAACCAGTTGGTTCTGCAGGATCCATGTTCGGAAATGCTGGAGACACAGCATCTCAAAGAGGGATTTGTGTTTCTAGTGCGGAAGTGCTCACTGCTGATGGCTTAGGAGAATGTCTCTACTAGACCATGTGCTTTTCTTTCCATTTGGTTTCTTTTCTTGTCTCCTGACCCCTTCAGCACCTGGGGGTGTGACAGCTGGGCTTGGACCTAGAAAACCCGTATTTTAGTCCGAGCTCTGCCCTTTTCCAGTGTTGCTTTAGCTTCTCTGCCTCTCTGGGCCTATCCGTAACAGCACAGTAACCCAGCAGAGCTGTGAACTGAAACTGGAGAAGTTCTTCTGGTCAATCATAAAGTGCTGAAAGCTCAGGAATATTTTTGTATCAACTCTGAGCTATAAAAACACCCAGAGTTTAGCTTCAACTGACTCAGAAGCCACAAACATCCATATGAATCTTGCAGCTGGTATCTTGTGTCAGACTAAGCTTTTCCTTGAAATCCAGGTTTCTTCATAGTTAGCCCTGTTGGTGGTTCTTAGATACCCTTCATCAGAGTTGATAAATCAATACTTGATTTTCTTTGAAGTAGTAATGCGGGATATTAGAAGGAGGAAAATAAATCTGAAACTATTCTAAAATGAAAAATTAAAAAGTTTATTAAAAATCCAAAAATAAAAGAAAAAATAAAGAGAAGAAAAATAGGTCTTACTCTCTTAAAAACTCTCTTGTCCTTAGAAAAGGCCTGGAGCCCCTTCCTGGTGTGTTTTCTTGATTTGGTGAGAAAGTTGGGATGAGATGTGTCTTGAGTCAACCTTGAAAATGAACTTGCTATTTTTTTTTCTTTTATCAGTTAATGTTTTAAAGGCCACTTCTGTAAACAAACAAACAAACACAAACTCTTTCTGGTAATTTAAAAACGTGTTTGTGCTGTTGGGGGGATATTTCAAAAAATCTGTGTATTTCTGGTGCTTTCCATGTTGACAGAAGAATTTGAATGTCATTTAATAAGACCTTTAGGATTTTCTTATGATTTCTCATTTCCTCACTCTTTTTTGAAAAACCTAAAATCTTCCTCAGCCAAGAATAAACAGATTTTAGCCCCGAAGGGGTGGGCTTGGTTTGACATTTAAGCATGGAATGGAGGGAGGCTCCTGACTTGGCAGGCAGCCTATGCCCCACCCTGGCTCCGCTCGGGCACTGAGGTACCCCGCCCTCTCCCTTCTCTGTGCTCAG
>NW_011494639.1:1805135-1809079 GCF_000754665.1 Bison bison bison | reverse complement strand
CCACCTACTAACGGCCTTCTTTCCAAGGGCACCTACAGACGTTCTATGCCTTTAAAATGCTCCCTTGGGGACCTCGGAGCTAGAACTGGGGAGAAACTCTGCTTATTGTGGTGCCGTCACAAGGATGGAGACGAATCCAGGACAGATTGGGAAGATCTCAAAGCTCTTGAGATAAAACCAAGTTAACTTCTCCTGAAAAATATTTTTAAAAACCATTGAATGGGCTGGTAAATTCCCACCTTGTGAATCCATTCTTGGAAGCTGGGTTTGGTGGTGCTATTCAGCTGAGCCCAGGGGGCTTTGCTCGTCCAGTCTTCTTTACCAGGATCTTATGTCATTTGAAAGGTCATGCCATCATTGGCTGGGCCTGGCAGAGTGGAAAGGGAGGTTTTGTCCAGCTGTATCTGCCCAAGGATCAAGGATCAGTTTGCCTGTTGTAGAAAGATGCTTGAGTCTCTTGGCCAACCAAGGCTGCCTTCAGTGACTTATGGGATTTTTCACTAGTTCAGCATCTTTCTTTGAAATCTAGGCTACTGATCAATTCCCAAAGCCTCATGAGATTTCTATTTGAATCTTCTTTTTAGGGGCTGGGAAGATACACATATCTTCTCCATCCCTTCCTTTTTCCCCACTTCACAAATTGCTTTAAGGCATGCCTCCCTTATTTTGTGTCTTTAGCCCAAATCTTTGTCCTAAACATAAGACCTGTTTGCCCAACTTTCTCTTGCTGCTGCTGCTGCTGCTGCTAAGTCGCTTCAGTCGTGTCCGACTCTGTGCGACCCCATGGACTGCAGCCTACCAGGCTCCTCCGTCCATGGGATTTTCCAGGCAAGAGTATGGGAGTGGGGTGCCATTGCCTTCTCGCCAACTTTCTCTTGAGCCTCTGCAATTTAAAGTCAATATGTCAAAATTGAATTCATCATATCCCCCCCCACCAAACTTGTTCCCTCAAACACTCCTGTGTTCCTTTTCTCTCTAAACAGCATCACCTTCACCCAGTTGCTCATGTAAGAAATCGAGGAGTCACCACGGATTCTTCTCTCCCCCTTACTCTTTAGGTCATCAAAACCTGTCAATTTCATCACCTTAATAGGCCTTAAATCCAACCATCCTTGCCCATTCTCATTGTTACCACACTGGTGCAGACCACAGGTGTGAATCACCTGGACTGGAATCAAAAGGAGACCCCCCCCACCCCCTGCCCCCACCCAGTTCCAAGCACAGAGACTGACATGATAGATGTGGAGGAAATGTTGGCTAAATCATGAATCAGAGAAAGGAAGGAAAGACACATGAACTGTTACCAACTACTGTCTCCTGAAAAAGCCAGGCTAGACGCAAGAGGGAGATGAGGGACTCTTCAAATATTAAGACCTCGGATGAGACGTTTCATAACATCCCTCTGCTGCAAGACTCATCGCCAGTAACTTCATTATCTAAGCTGGATCCCAACTGCCACAGTATGAACCTGTTTTCACTGGCTCTGTCCTTAAGGAAGAATAACTCATCCCATTTCTTCTGTATGAGGCCGAAGCAGCTATGGGGATTATACAGCCTTTGTCCAAAGCCTGGTTCCAGGCTGGAGACCTGAATCCATTTGCTGTGAGGAGAGCTGCTCCAGGGCTGGCTTTCTATGCCAGATAATTAGCAGAAAAACAAAACTGAATTTGAGGTTTGGGCTCAGCTTCCGATGTCTTTACGGTAGCCGTGTATGTCAGCTGTTCACATACTCTGCCCCTCCATTCTTTTCTGGGCAGGTTCCCCAATCCTTTGCAGTCTTTTCCTTTTCCCCAAATCTGGGAAGAAAGGAGACAGAAATACAGTAAGAGATGCCGAGAGTCTCAAAGCCCCACCCTTGTGAAGTGAATACTCTTCTCTCTTTGTTTCCACACCAGAACGTGATCTGACATGTTTTGCTGATGCTAGATCCTAGAACTGTGGGGAAGGGAAAGGAAGCCTTGACAGAATGCATTGTTTGACCTTCCTGGTTTTTTTACCCACTACCAAGGGAAAAAGAAAAAGAGGTGTCTTCAGTTTCATAATCATCTCTCTCTGTCTGGACTAGCTTAGAAGCCTTGGAAGGTGCCAGATATTTTTGTAGGAATGTGGCCTTCTGTTTGGAGAGGAAAACTCTGCACATGTTGGCCGCAGAGACCCCTCATTGCACTGGGGAAGTTGTGTCAATTCTGCTGAAGGGAAGCCAGCTGGCCAAGGCTCTGGGCCTCCTTGGGTGGTGAGGGTGGCTATGCCAGTGGTGGTGATGACGGGGGTGCAGGATGGGGCTGGTGTGTGTTGGGGGTGAGGGTGGGTACAGGAAGGTATTGTAAAGGGGAAGGATAAAAAGTAAGCCTTCTTGGAAGGCACGGTGTTGATAGGCGAAATTATTTGCTCTGAGACAAGTTCTGAGCAGGAAGGTAATTCTGTGGGATTGGGAGAAATTCTTTTGATCTGCAGGAGAATTTTCAGGTACAGTAGAGAGTAAGAAGCTTTTTAGGCTTTCACTCCCTTAAAACAAAGGAAAATGACATATAGATTTAGCAGCTTTCTTAGCTCTATTGTGATACTCTGGTAAGAATTTGTCATCATTTCTGTTCATCTAGGCTGTTCCTCCAATTGACTTAAAATGATTTATTGTGTACTAGTTTTTCTGAATGTCCAGATTTGTAATTAGTTACTCTTGGTAATTAAAAAAAATTGGATAAATATTACGTGTCTGCTGAAATTGAACAGACTGTTTCTATTTCATCTTGAAAACAACTTCCAATGGTGTAATGTGTTATTGACTAAAACTTAACATAAAGTTACTAATGATTTGAAAGTCCAGTGTCTCTGTCTGCAAAGAATTATAGACTCAGAAATTCACAGCTGAAAGAGGCTTTAAAGATATCTTTCAGTGAGTCTCAACCAGGGCACTTGGAAATGTATTTGGTTGCTTTGGAATGTCACAACCACAATGGCCGTGGCACATAATTAAATTTAGTGTTCTGAAATTAAGGATGCTAAGCATTCCATGTGCTTACCTGCTATATGGTGTGACGTTGTTCCACGGAGTTGAGAATTTCCTTGTTGAAAATGGCAGGAATGCTTCTGCTTAGAACAGAGCTCAGCTCATCACTTAAGTCATAATGTTACTAAGGTCTGATATCCTCCAAGTCAATAAAATGACAATGAATGGGGCTGATTTACAGATCTAGCTTGGATTTGATCCAGTTCCTTTTATTCCCTGCTGTCAACTTTAACAGTAGTTGTACCACTAATGTGAAGAGATCTTCTCCATTATATAATAAGACAATCAATCAAAGCCTGATATAAGTTTTAGTATTTGGATATCTAATTTTTTCTCTCCTATCCACTGGGGCCCACAAACCTTATTTTCCTAACCAATGAATGGGCTGAAAAGTGCAAAAACAATGAAAATTACAGTTTCCAAGAATGGATGAGCTATTGAGAAATGGATGAGTTTGAGAAAACTGTAATGTTAGTAGATGAATGAGATGCGATGGAAGCCCAGTGGGAGTTTAAGTACAGTCTTCATCAAGAATATGAAAGTCAAAGGAGAGATGTTAAAATATGAGTTAAGAGTGGGTGGGGAAATATTAACATGCAGTCATTTCGAGTCATATCACAGGTTCCGAGTCCAGGTGGTTTCACCCTCATGTATTAAAGGCATTTGCAGATGAAATCTCAAAACTCATTTTTAGCAATCATAAAGAATGGGAGAGTCCCCGGAACACTAGAAATAGAAAAATATTCTTCTAATCTTCAGAAAGAGAGGAAAAGTAGTTTTAGAACCTAACTCCAAGGAAACTTGACATTACATCAAATAAAACTCTTCAACAGTACATTAAACTCATACTTTATGCATACTTAGAAGAAAATGAGGTGATTTCTGGCAGCCAATATGGATACTACTACCATAAAAAAAAAAAAAAAAAAAGCCACAG
>NW_011494639.1:1802638-1805035 GCF_000754665.1 Bison bison bison | reverse complement strand
AAAAGCCACAGGGCTTCCCTGTGGCTCAGATGGTAAAGAATCTGCCTGCAATGCAGGAGACCTGTGTTCCATTCCTGGGTTGGGAAGATCCCCTGGAGGAGGGCATGGCAACCCACTCCAGTATTTTTGCCTGAAGAAACCCATGGACAGAGGAGCCTGTCCACAAAGAGCCAGACGTGACTGAGCCACTGAGCACGGCACCGTAAACTGACCCAGTTTGGGCCAACTGCTTTGACAGACCCCTGAAGCTCCATAAACACAGGACTTGATTTCTACAACATTCGACAGAGTCTTCCATGATATCCTGGTGGATAAGACTACCGTAGGTTTATTAAGAAGTATTGCAGTTAAGTGAATTTCTAGTTGGTTCAAGCTGTATATTCATATTTAAAGAATGTTAACAAATAACAATATGGAAGGAAAGTCAGTGATTTACCTTTGCCTTAACCACTTCATGTTCCACACACATATCAATACTTTGAAGGAACAGTAACAAGTATGATTTCCAATTTCTCTGTATGAGATAGAGTCATATGGGATAACATTAAAGTGACCCCAGTAGCCTGGGAGTCCGAACCAAATTTGAGAAGATGAGATTTACCAAATACAAATGTTGATCTGTTGTACTGAAACAAAAAATCAATTGCATAGCCACAGAATTAAGAGATTGTTTTTGTAGATTTTAACATCAAAAGTAAGAGGGCTTTCTAGGTGAAGGACTTTTTATTGGACAAGAAATAGGGGATAAAACATCAGTGGGATGTGGTCTCCATAAAAATTATTGTTATCTGAGATGCTCCAGACAAGCTCATTAATTTGATGAGAGCCTTGGAGAAGGTATCTTGTGAAAGGATGATTGAAATAACAAAAGCTCTTATAATAATTGGACTTCCCTGGTGACTCAGATGGCAAAGATTCTGTCTGCAATGCAGGAGACCTGAGTTCAATCCCTGGGTCAGGAAGATCCCCCTGGAGAAGGGAATGGCTACCAGATCCAGTTTTCTTCCCTAGAGAATTTCATGGACAGAGGAAACTGGAGGGTACAGTCCATGAGATCACAAAGAGTCAGACGTGACTGAATAACGACTAACACTTTTTCTTGGGGGGGTAATAATTGGGTTAAAGAAGAGGTGACCAAAATGTCAAGGTTGTCTTCCAATATTTAAGGTTTCCTTGTGGGAAAAGTGGAGAGGGTTCACCTTATAAGAACTTAACTAGAATATAAACTGATGGACAATAGTTACAAGAAAACTGTTTAACTTGAGTATAAGGAAACCCTTACTGGTAGTTGAGAAGAAGTGAGCTTCCAACCCATGTTCATAGCAGCATTATTTACAAATTCAGAGTAGAAGCAACTGAATTGTCCATCAATGGTTGAATAGATAAACAAATGGAGTATATACACACGATGAAATATTATTCAGTCTTTAAAAAGAGGGAAATCCTGATGCACACTAAAACATGGATAAACCTTGAAGACATCATGCAAAGTGAAATAAGCCAGACACAAACAGGCAAATAGTGTATGATTTTGCTTTTATGAGGTATATAGAGTAGTAATTCATAGAAACAGAAAGTAGAATGATGGTTGCCAGGAGTTGAGAGAAGGGAGGACTGGGAGTTGTTTAGTGGGTATAATATTAATAGAATTTCAGTTTGGGAAGGTGAAAAACTTCTAGAGATGGATAGTGGTGATGGGTGCAGAACAAAGTGAATGTATTTAGTGCCAGAGGACTGTACACTTAAAAATAATTAAGTGTGAATGTTTATGTTTTGTGTATCTTCAGTTCAGTTCTGTTCAGTTGCTCAGTCCTGTCCAACTCTTTGCAACCCCATGAATCGCAGCACGCCAAGCCTCCCTGTCCATCACCAACTTCCGGAATTCACTCAGACTCATGTCCATCGAGTCAGTGATGCCATCCAGCCATCTCATCCTCTGTCGTCCCCTTCTCCTCCTGCCCCCAATCCCTCCCAGCATCAGAGTCTTTTCCAATGAGTCAACTCTTCTCATGAGGTGGCCAAAGTACTGGAGTTTCAGCTTTAGCATCATTCCTTCCAAAGAAATCCCAGGGCTGATCTCCTTCAGAATGGACTGGTTGGATCTCCTTGCAGTCCAAGGGACTCTCAAGAGTCTTCTCCAACACCACACTTCAAAAGCATCAATTCTTTGGCGCTCAGCTTTTTTCACAGTTCAACTCTCACATCCATACATGACCACTGGAAAAACCATAGCCTTGACTAGACGGACCTTTGTTGGCAAAGTAATGTCTCTGCTTTGGAATATGCTATCTAGATTGGTCATAACTTTTCTTCCAAGGAGTAAGCGTCTTTTAATTTCATGGCTGCAGTCACCATCTGCAGTGATTTTGGAGCCCCCCAAAATAAAGTCTGTCTCTT
>NW_011494639.1:1797863-1802496 GCF_000754665.1 Bison bison bison | reverse complement strand
TCCATTTCTAACTGTTGCTTCCTGACCTGCATATAGGTTTCTCAAGAGGCAGATCAGGTGGTCTGGTATTCCCATCTCTTTCAGAATTTTCCACAGTTTATTGTGATCCACACAGTCAAAGGCTTTAGCATAGTCAATAAAGCAGAAATAGATGTTTTTCTGGAACTCTCTTGCTTTTTCCATGATCCAGTGGATGTTGGCAATTTGATGTCTGGTTCCTCTGCTTTTTCTAACACCAGCTTGAACATCTGGAAGTTCACGGTTCACGTATTGCTGAAGCCTGGCTTGGAGAATTTTGAGCATTACTTTACTAGCATGTGAGATGAGTGCAATTGTGCGGTAGTTTGAGCCATGGTTTAAAAAAACAAACAAACAAACAAATTAAGAGTTCCATCGCCTACAGAAGCAACCCTAAAAGAACAAAGAATGAAAGGGCTGCTACAAGAGATACAGAGCTTCCCATAACCCTAGGTAGCCAAGCAGGGAGCTAGACAATTTCATGTCACATGTCCTAGAGGGAATTTCATGATTCTAAGGGATTAATGCCAATGAGTTCAGAACTTCTGTAGCTCTCCTTGACACAGATTGAGTCGGATTGCATACCTACTTAATACTGAATGACATGCATGAGTACTCACATGTAATATATCATACAAACATAAGCCCATGTTTTATAACAAGTATCATTTTCAATATTTACTGTTGAGTGAACATTTTAAAAATGAATATCCATTTAGCCCACATCCAGTTTCAACACTGGAACATTGCCAGTATCTTATGTGCCAGGAACCCTTTCCCAATCACATCCCTTCTGTCCTCCCTAAGATGACTTCTCTCCAGATTTTTGTGATGACTTGTTCCTTGCCGTTTAAAAAAATAGCTTTATTACCTATTGAAAAGTGAAGTAAAAGTGAAGTAAAAGTGAAAAGTGAAAGTGTTAGTTGCTCAGTCATGTCCAACTCTGTGACCCCATGGACTATAGCCCGCCAGGCTCCTCTGTCCATGGGATTCTCCAGGCAAGAATACTGGAGTGGGTTGCCATTTCCTTCTCCAGGGGATTTTCCTGACCCAGGGATTGAACCTGGGTCTCCTGCACTGCAGGCCGATTCATTACTGTCTGAGCCACCAGGGAAGCCCTATTATTACCTGTTATGTTTTCCTAAGTAACATAGTTTAACTTTGCCTATTTTGAATGGTATGCATGTCATGTTTTTATTTATTACTTTCTTCTTTAGCTTATTATGCTAATAAGATTCACATGTTGATACATGCATGCAGCTATAATTAATTCATTTTCGATAGGTCAGACTGTTCCCTTGTGTGTATATGCCACCATTTATTTATCGTTTCTGCTGTTAATGGACATTTGGGCTGTTTCTAGCTTTTAGTTTTTATAGACATTGCTGCTAGGAACGTTCATGTGTGACTTCTCATACTTGTGTACTAGAAGCTGTCTAGGGAAAGTACTTGGGAATAAAAATTCTGGGTTGTAGGCTACACACACCCCCAAATGTTCAAGATAACGCCTTCCTGATGATTGTATCAATCTACGTGACAACCAGCAGTGTACCGGCTCTCATGTTTTCATGTTCATGTCTGATTCAGACTTCAGTCTTTTTTTTCATTTTTATTTTATTGAAGTATAGTTGATTTACAGTGTTTCAAGTATATAGCAAAGTGAGATATATATATATATATATGTATATATAATAGTGATATATATTCTTTTCTAGATTCTTTCCCATTATAGATTATTACAAGACAATGAATTAATGAATATCATCCCCTGGACTATACAGTGGGTCCTTGCTTTTGTTTATTTATATATGGTAGTTTGTATCTATTAATCCAGAATTCCAAATATATCCCTCTCCCTTTGCCTTTTGGTAACCTTAAGTTTGTTTTCTGTGTCAGTGAGTCTATTTCTGCTTTGTAAATAAGCTCATTCGTATCATTTTCTTTGGTTCCATGTATGAGTGATGGAGCAGGAAATGGCAACCCACTCCAGTGTTCTTGCCTGGAGAATCCCAGGGACGGGGGAGCCTGGTGGGCTGCCGTCTGTGGGGTCGCACAGAGTTGGACACGACTGAAGCGACTTAGCAGCAGCAGCAGCATGAGTGATATCATATGCTGTTTGTCTTTCTCTGACTCACTCACTTAATGGGATCATCTCTGTCCATCCACGTTGCTGCAAATGGCATTGTTTCATCCTGTTTATGGCTGAGAAAAATTCCATGGTACCTCCTCTTCTTTATCCATTCATCTGTAGATGAACATTTAGGGTGTTTCCGTGTCTTGACTACTGTGAATAGTGCTGGGAGAAACATGGGGATGCATGTATCTTTTTTAATTATAGTTTTGTCTGGATATACGCCCAGGATTGGGACTGCTGGATCACAGGGCAACTCTGTTTTTCGTTTTTAAAGGAACCTCCACGCTGTTTTCCATAGCGGCTGCACCAATTCACATTCCCGCCAACAGTGTAGGAGGGTATCCTTTTTTCCACACCCTCTCCAGCGTTTGTTGTTTGTAGACTTTTCGATGATGGCCATTCTGATTGGTGTGAAGTGGTTTTGATTGGCATTTCTCTAAAATTAGTGATGCTGAGCATCCTTTCATAGACCACAGCCTTTACCTAAGGATAACAGAGGTGTTAAGATTGACAGCTTGGCTCTAATATCTCCTCATCACATGGGAAAATGTACTTGAGTTGCACCAAGGAGAATTTCGGTTCCGAATCAGTGGGAGTTCTTCTTTTGAGTTCAACGGTTTAAGAGAGATGGGCTTCCAACTACATCCACAGCACACAAAGGGCGGGAAAGGCCAGAATCAGCCGGCCATTGCTGCTTGGTCCCTCAGCCCTGGCTTCACAGTGCCTGCTCATCCAGTACTGATGACCTTATATTCAAAATGCAGTCCTCAAAGAAAGAAATTTCAAAGCAAGACATAATTTACTAAATTGTAGCAATGTCACTGTTTGATGAGACTTACTAAATTGTTTTGAAATGAACTGGCCTTGAGAGAGTATTGTGGGCTGCAAAGCATTGTGTAGGCTTGGGCTCCGGTCTGAGCTTCAATTCCATCCTGCCCAAGCACTTTGCAGCTATGAAACTCCAAGCAAGTTGTCTGATCTCCCTAACCTCAGTTGCCTTGCCTGTACAATGGCTAGAGTAAAATGACCTCCTGCATGTGTGTATGTGGGGAGGGGGTTGAGAAGATGAGATAATTCATGTCAAAGTGCTAAGCTCAATCCCTGGCACTCAGTGCTCAGCAGTGTTGCACATATTATTAGAATCTGTATTCCTGATGAAATACTTTTATAATGGTTTCTTGGATAATTTAAACATGAATTTGCCTGGGGAGATGGGGCAGGACTTAACCTCTTCAGGGTCCCCCCCACTCCCAGCCTCCAACCTTGGTAATTTTCAGCAGCAAACATTCAAAATAAGCTCTGGTTTTACTCTTCATCAAACCCAAAGTGACAGCAAAAACAGACATTTCTTTCAGAAAAGAAATTAATCTCCTAAACAGGGTGATTTCCCCCCTTTTCTTTAAATACTTCTAAACTCATGAGGGAGAAGCACAGCACACATTATCCATCAGAATGAAGCATCGCCCAGCACTGCTGAGTTTCACTGACTTTAAGATTGCCCTCTGAGCTATAGGCTTTTTTTTTCCCTTTCCCAGAGCACAGTTAGCAGGGATATTTTTCTTTAAATGGCCCCATTTCATTTGCATTTTTAAGCTTTCACTGCAGAGAGTAGAAGCCTTGTAAATGGTTCCAAGAAGGCGTCTGTGATTTCACCCAACTCTGAGCTGCCTGCCTGAAGCTTCTGAAATTGAGTGTCAGTTTCCCCCGGAGTAGAAAGATATTACTTCATATTTGTGCGCACGGCTCGCCGCTCTGCTCTTGGTTTGATGGTCTCATTTAGCCGCAGGCATTCTCCAGCAATGATCCATTCTCCCCAATAAAATTAAATATCACCTCTCTCTCCCCCCCAGCCCACTCCTCCCCCTTTTTTTAATAAGACAGTTTCTTGTTTAGACTGAGGCAAGACAAAGTGAGAAACTCTGAGTTCTTCTCTGATTCTTTTTATTGCTCTTTTTGGATAAGGAGAGAAGAGCAAAAAGGCAAAGAGGATGAAAATCTACCACCGGAAATCTGAATGGAAAGCTGTACCGAGATCACAGATCAATCTGAGTTTGTTTAAGATTCTATAGCAAGGCCTGGGGAGAGGAAGGTAAGGCATAGAGAGAGTTTAAGGATGCATACAATGTTGCAGGGCAAGGCATTCTCCCATCCAAGTATTAACCAGGCCTGACCCTGCATAGCTTCTGAGATCAGATGAGATGGCACGTGTTCAGGGTGGTATGGCCATTCTCTCCATGCTGATTCTTGAGAAGTGAAGTGTTCATCACCCAGTTATGTCTGACTCTTTGCAACCTTATGGACTGTAGCCTGCCAGGCTCCTCTGTCCATGGAATTCTCCAGGCAAGAATACCAGAGTGGGTAGCCATTCTCTTCTCCAGGGGATCTTTCCCTACCCAGGGACTGAGCCTGGGTTTCCTGCATTGCAGACAGATTCTTTACTGTCTGAGCCACCAGGGAATACTCTAATAACCCTGAAGTTAG
>NW_011494639.1:1766580-1797763 GCF_000754665.1 Bison bison bison | reverse complement strand
TGAAGCTCATGGGATGTTGTGGTCATGGGCTCCTGACATCTCCCAAGCTATTTCAGGAGGGCGCTGGGTGGAATCCAGAAAGGGATGGGCATGCAGCTCTTTGTAAGATGAGCAACCATCAGGGAAAGAGGTTTTACAGCTTATAAAGAGAAGGGAGGTTTTGTGAATCGTCTTTATTGGCAGAAGGTGTAAGCCATACTACCTCGATTGATAGGATCCTTGAACAAAACAAGCTGAAACTTATACATTTTCTCAAACCTGATTTAATAGTCAGTCTTCATACCAATAAGCTGCGTGCCTGAAATTTACAAGTGGAGGTCTTTAGAACCCAAAACACAATCTACTTGAAAATGGTCCTTTAATCATGGAGTGGTCAAGTTTCTTCTGCTTGGCTGAAGAAATGTGTTGCTAAGAGTTTCATTGGGAAGGGGACAGGAGTCCATGTATGGAGGGAAGAAGATGTAGAGTGTTCGTTACTTTGTCCTGGTTTTTGACCCATGCTCTGGAGAAATTTTGAGTTAGAGCTGGCACGTTTGGGCATCTTCCCTGTGTGTTTCTCCATCCCCTGTTTGTCAGGGCCTTGTGTTGCCTGCATGGTAACAATATGCAGTGTTGTCAGGGACCATAGGGAGAAGGCAATGGCACCCCACTCCAGTACTCTTGCCTGGAGAATCCCATGGACAGAGGAGCCTGGAAGGCTGCAGTCCGTGGGGTCACTGAGGGTCGGACATGACTGAGCGACTTCACTTTCACTTTTCACTTTCATGCATTAGAGAAGGAAATGGCAACCCACTCCAGTGTTCTTGCCTGGAGAATCCCAGGGATGGGGGAGCCTGGTGGGCTGCCGTCTATGGGGTCGCACAGGGTCAGACACGGCTGAAGTGACTTAGCAGCAGCGGCAGCAGGGACCATATGAAGAGGATTCTTGCTTTGAATAGTGGGTGTGTAAGCCAACTGAGGCTCTGCCTACTTAGATTCTGTGATCCCTGGATAAACTGGAGGAACACAGGGATTAGAAATTCACTTTGATTCATCTCTTGGTGATTGGGTACCAGGGTTAACCTTTACTCTTGTGTGTTCCTGATCGGTCCTGGTGAGATCTCTGCCAGGGTGACTTGAGGGCCCAGGTTAGGGGCTTCACCCTGTCCACCAGGGTGGTACATCCTACTTCCATCAAGGAGGATGCAAAAACTTCACTCTGAGAACCTTCCGAGGCCTAGGCATCTTTGTCTGGCCTGGGGAGTTGTATTCTTTGTGATAAAACTTAAATCATTAGTAAAGCACTTTCCTGCATTCTTTGGGTTATTCTGAATAATTGAACCTGAGGGAGCTGTGGGAACTCTTGGCAATGGGAACCCAGTTGGTCAGAAATGCAGGCAGCCTGGGGACCACTGAACTTACGGCTGTTGTCTGAATTGAGGGCAGCCTTGTTGGAGACTGTGCCCTTAGCTCATGAAGTCTGAACTAACTCCGGGTAGTGAGTATCAGAATTGCACTGCGATATCGCACCGCCCTGGGAGAAAGCGTGTAGACTTGCTGGGGAAGCACACTGACTGAAACCGCCCACCCTGGCCAGGCACCACAGTCACCATTGGCATGAGTTGTTTTATGACAGGAGGTTCTGGTGAGGAACACGGAACTGAGAAGTCACCCCCCACCGGAAGAGTTCGGGAAAGGTCAAAAGGAGACACCACATGTCTGACCTCCTCCCAGAATCCTCCTTGCTGGCATCCATCTTGGCTGAAAAAGGCGGGCACCACCAGGAAGCACTCTGGGTCAGAATGATGGGCTAAAGACAACCCGGAAACTAATCCCATCACGTAAAACCCGAGACTGCGAGCCACGTGGCGGAGCAGTTCTCCTGGGTTCCCTGACCCTCCTGCTCTCCTCCTGGGCGCCCTTTCCAATAAAATCTCTTGCTTTGGCAGCACATGTGTCTCCTCAGACAATTCATTCTAAGTGTTAGACAAAAGCCCAGTTTCAGGCTCTGAAAGAGGTCCCCTTGCCTGCAACAGACTCAGTGAGGGGCTGAGTGCCCTATGTCTAAAAGAGATGTAGTTATAGAACATAGAGGCAGAGAAAGGACTATATAGTCAGAGGCAATTGGAGACAGAACTGGCTTTATTTAGAAACAGTGTCTCTAGATTTTTTGGTAGGATAGCAATAAAGAGATTTTTTTAAAAGACAGAAAGATTGTTCCCTTTAAGTCTGGTCATACTTTGCTTTAACAGCTTTTGTGCTTCTGAGTTCTTGGATCTGTCCCTCAAAAATTTGCGAATACTATATATTTCCAGGTTAAAAAATATGACTTTTTCTTTTGTCCCCTGGAAAAGGCAGAGAGCAGCCCTTGGGGATAATAATGATGCATTTATGCTGTGCTCTCTTATAGTTAAAATTGTGTCAGCCATCTTGACCCCTGATGGGATTTATGGTGGCTCAGATCTCTGTTGGAGAAATGAGTTTTGGGCAGTAGACAGGAGGAAAAAGGTCTCAGGCTTGGAGCACATTATTGTACTGAAAAAATGGGGAGAAAATTCACTTGAGCCTTTTTTCCCCCTTTTGGCTGTAAAATCTGACCATTCATAGTCGATCACCCTGGTGTGCACTCTGATCTACCCGGCTCCCTTGCCTGGGGGCTTCTATTCTTTTTTTCTTGGAATATAATTGCTTTACAATGTTGCGTTAGTTTCTGCTATAGGACAAAGTGAACCGGCTGTATGTATACATACACCCCCTCCCTCTTGACTCTCCCTCCCACTTCCCCCATCCCACCCCTGTAAGTCGTCACAGAGCCCTGAGCTAAGCTCCCTGGGCCATAAACAGCAGCTTCCCACTGGCTATCTATTTGACATGTGGTCGTATATATGGGGGCTTCTATTCTTATAATAATATGAGCTCCCGTGATGGGTTGATCTCCTATGATGTGACTAGTCACAGGGTCAGCTCCTTAGAGACCCTCACTCTGTCCCTCCCTCCTACCTTTGCAAGTCACGAGTGTCTCCATTTTATAGATGAAGAAAACACAGCTTACTGTTGAGACTGAATCACTCTGTCGACAGCAACTGCTTGAGATACCATGGGGACTGGAGCCCAGGTCTACACAACACGGCTCCAGAGTGACTCTGAAATGTGGAGCACATCCTGAGCCTGAAGCTGGAGAGAAAAAGGATGACTAAAACTGATTAAAGAGTGAAGGAAACTGCAGTCAGATCAGAGAGACTGTTATGTTCTGATCAAGGTGCTGGTTTGGGGATAGGGTTGGTAGAATGAAGGTTTTAGTTGTTAAGGTTAAAAAGATCACCATGGAGGGTCTCTAGTAGCAGTGTAATTTAGAGGAAGCTTGCCTCTCTTTTTTGAGCCTTCTAGTGATCATTGCATAAACTTGAATTTGAATTTTCTTGTCTTTCCTTTGTAACCAAGTTAAATTCCACCCAGACTACCCCATGGAGATGGAAGACGATGATGTTTTTAGAAATTCCAGATCAAGAGACAAGAAAGTAACATTTATTGACATTTACTACACTCAGAGAACTTCATATGCTTAGAAAAACATTTTAATTCTTTTGAAGATCAAGATATAGAATCTCTGTGTTCAGCTTCCCTAAAGTCTTATGGCTTTTAAAAGTAAATCCATGAGTCAGTCTGACCCTAAGAAATATCTGTCGCCTGTCTCAAGGTTCCCCTTTTTTACTGCCTGGATAGTGATCAGATTATGTCAATGGCACTTTGAGCTTTTGCAAGTGTCTTCTGCTGTTCTGTTCTCAGTAATCAAAAAGTACCAGCTTCACAAGGCAGGGACCCAAGTCTCCATCTGATTGAGGAAACCTAAGTGATGTTGTGGTGTTTAGGGACTAACTAGAGGCCATGAAACTCCTGAGAGATAGAAGGAGGACACAGATCATTCCATCCCAACAACTTTTAAGTGAACCTCCTCTTTCAATTAAAGATAAAAAAAAAAAGAATTCGAAAGCTTACAGAAGCCAATCGCTAGACACTTTTTATTCACTTATTACAATAACTGTTCAAGTAAAGCATGGTTGTCCTTATTTTACAGATGAGAACAGAGGCTCGGAGAGGTTACCTCATGTTGCCAGAGTCACAAAGCACGTGGTGAGTCTGCTGTTTGCATCCCAGCACACTGTCCCACATGGCTAACGTTTTCTAGAGGATCTTTCAGTTGAACATGTTAAAAAAAAAGTCTTCAAGTCTAACTCATGTGAAAATAGAAAAAAAGTGAACCTTCTCTTAGCCCTGGATACCATTCCCTGCCTGCCCCTTCCCGATCCAGCCTCGTCAGAGACCGGCTGGATGGACAGTTGTTCCCCCTTGGTTTCTGGACCACTCATCTTGTTTTCTCCTCTTTCTCTCTCTTCAACTATGTCCTCTTTCTTGGCCTTTAAGTGTATGTGTTTCTCCACAGCTCTGTCCTCAGCCTTCTGCTTGTTCTCACTTATCCAACCAGTGGTTGTTACAGCTTACCAGGTGTCACGTCCTGGGCTAGGAGCTGGGGATCAGTGACAAGGGAGCAGTGACCAAAGGGTCTGAAACGTGAGCATTTCGTCCTCCTCACTGCCCACCCAGCCCCTTCTCTGCCTCCAGCCCTGTTCTGCACCACTCTTGCAATCCCCATATTTCAATGAGCTCTCTCTCGCCTCGGGGCTTCTGCAGGGGTGGTTTCCTCAGCTAGCCATGTTCTCTACATCTGTCCCTGTGTTTGCTTAGCTCTTTCGCACCTGTCAGGGCACGGTTCAGGTGTCATCTCCTCTGAGAAGGCATTTGTAACTCACCAGAATGGCTCAGGAGCTACCTCTGTGCTCAAGTTCATCACAGAAACCACACACAGAACTGCAGCCGTCACTCTTCTATCCAGTCCCTGATGGTAGCAGCCAGCTCTTTGGCTCCCTCGTATCCTCAGCACTAAACACAGTCCTTAGCATGTAGCTCTTTGTAGAGTGAGTGAGTTCCGCTTGCCACGATCGGTCCTTGGTCCTTTTCAGCATGGATTCCTGTCTCTCTTCTCCATGCATGTTTCCTATTAATAGCTTCTGTTTATTCACCTTGACTGCACATGAAATTCACTTGTGGGTAGGAAATAAAAAGGCAGTCTATTTCAATTGAATTACACTATCTAGTGGTGAGAACCAGATATCAACATTATTTAAAAACTCCCCAGGTATTTCTGGGGCTCCCCAGGTGGTGCTAGTGATAAAGAACCTTCCTGCCAATGCAAGAGACTTAAGAGATGCAGGTTCGATCCTTGGGTCGGGAAGATGCCCTGTAGGAGGAAATGGCAACCCACTTCAGTATTCTTGCCTGGAGAATCCCATGGACAGAGGAGCCTGGTGGGCTACAGTCCATAGGGTCACAAAAAGTCAGACACCACTGAAAGGACATAGCACGCACACCCAGGTGTTCCTGATGAAAAGGAAGTAATCGTGAGTCAGCTGTTTTGGTCTCAGCACTGAGAACAATGCTTGCATAGGGAGCATTCAGCTTCTAGAATGATTTCTAGATTTTTAGAATAATTGAGTGGAAGCCTAAAAGCCTACTGTTTGCATATTCAAATTTAAGCCAGCCATATGCTGTCTCCAAGCACGTTCACACAGAAAGCCAATTCTCTCCGAAATTTTGCTTCTGAAGGATTTGGTTCTCAAGACTATTATTTAGTGTTCAGTCCCTTTTTTAACAAAAGGAATGAAGTTTTCAAAGCCTAAATCAACTGCTATTTGTGTAACTTAGTGATGCACAGGTTTTGTTTAAATCTCCAGAAAAACAGTAGTCAACTAAGTGAGATTTGGGTGAGAAAGGAGTAGATGGAGATTGCTGGCTTTCATTACCTAAGGATTTAGAAGGTTTGTCATGGTTTCTGGTAAATGCTGGCAAAAGTTTGTTTTGCCCTAGGCCCTGTAAAAGCACCGACCTGCTTTCTGTTTGATGTTACTGATTTTTCTTTGGCAAGGGAATAAGGTCTAGCTGAGTCTGTAGGGGCTGGAGTAGGGCAAGAATAGGGTGGGTGGAGGTGGGGGGGTGGGGTTGACAGCACCTAGCTCTCTTTGCTCTGTTTCCTCAGGTCTTATCTGCACCTAGAAGCTCTTTGAAAGCAATTTGAAGTCTCAGTGATTTCTCTTGTGTTCCAAGGGCAGGTAGGTGGGCGCTGTCCCCACATTTTCCACTGTCGTCTCACCTGCCACCCCACCCCAAGTTCATAGCACAGATTTCTGATATCAGAGAGCTTAGTCATTGTCACTTACTGGCTGTAACAGTTCCCACAGGTACCAGACCCTCTACAGGGGAAGTTCATGACCACAAACGTGTTTAAGGTTCACAGAAACACTATGAGGGAGGTGATATTAGCCCTATTTTATAGACAGCAACACTGAGGCTCAGAGAAGTTTGGTGACAGGGATCAGCTACCGAGTGGCTTGCACTGCCTTATCATCCCAATCTCCTGACTTCCCGTCTAGTGTGCATTCCACTACCAGCAAGGTGACCTACTTGGGCTGGGGCAGGGCAGCAGGGTGCAGACTGGCCAGGAGACAGCTCTTCTTGAAATGGACCGATGGGGTGTGATGGGGCAGCACTGGAACTGAGACGCTGAGGGTTTGGGTGTCTCTAGACAGGCTGAAGAGGTGGAAAATCTTGGAGCTGACTCTCCTGGGCAAAGAAGTGAGAGCAGGCTGCCTGAGCTCCATGGCAGCCTCCTTCCAGTGCTGGAAATTTGGCAGAGAAGTCCAAGGCCTCTTCCCTCTGTTTGGAGTGTGGGGGGACCTTGGTAAACAGCCCTATAAAACCTACCTGATCTTGTCATTATAATCCCATAAAAGGTTAAGAAACTGTTGGAGGGTGGGAAGAGAGAAATCAAGCGACTTCTTGGTGTGGCTGGCTTGTTTACCGCTGGCATCTTATTTATCGGTGCTGTGTTTTCCATTTGTCAGGCTATAACCGTAGCGGCTTTTATGAGTAAGCGTTTTTTTTTTTTTTTAATGAACTTGTTCCAAATGTGTATTTCGTTCTTGGAACTCTCTGTGCTCTGAAGCAGCTTTATAATTATTGCCTCTGGTGGAATAGCCAGACTCGATCTGACTTTTATATAAGCAGTTTCACTTGGTCTGCCTCTTCTTCTCTTAGCTTCAAGTAAGGAAGATGAAGGGGTGGAAAATATAATAATCATAGCTTTTCTTAAAAAAAAGTACATATTATATGGTAGGTATTGTTCTAGATGTTATGGATTTGTTGTTTTTTTTTTAATTTTATCCTAACATTACTTGGGTCTAAGGCATTTATAGGCCCCATTTTACAGATGAGGAAACTGTGGCTCAGAGACATTGAACAAAGTGTTTAAAGTCACTCAGGTAGTAAGTGGTAGAGACAAGACCTGAATGCATGTCTGTCTGACCACACAGCCGGCGGTCTGCACTCTGCTGCCGTGTGGGGTGGGCTGCTTATGCCAGTGTGGAGCTGGCCGTGGAGAAGGAGCTTAGGACCCCTGATGCTCTGGAGTCATTAGTTATGTTGGCCCGTGTAAGACATGTTGCAGCTCAGTGCCAATGACTCTGCAATTATGGATAATTTTCTGGCCTTTTGCTTTTATAAAGGGAACTAGAAGAATTTTGAGAGCTCCCCAAACTTGTTACAGCCCACAGTAACACTGCCTTCTGCTTGGCGTGTGGCGGCACCATTTACCCTCAAGCTCAAAATATGTGCATGTCATAGATTGGCTTCTATCTTGCAACATGGGCTATTAGATACCATCTTATTCAAAAGCCTGATCCTGCCCAACCAGGCAGAGGCTGTTGGGGGTCCCCTGCTTCCCCATGCTGTGTGCTGCTCCAAGGGGGCAAGGACATAGCAGTCTTCATTGTCTCCATCTGCTCTTGAGCGATCTTGGCCATGTAAGACCAGCTCTGGCTTTAGCTTCGGCTCAGATTTCTGCCCCTCTTCATTCTTACTCTGGAACCATTTGGATCAGTCATTTAACCTCTCTGAGCCTCTCTTTCCTCGTCAGTAAAGTGGGGATCATAATAAGAGTGTCTACCTTATAGATTTGTTGTGAGGATTAAATGAAATGATGCCTATAAAGTGATTGGCTCCATAAACTTGGGCACTGTTATTCTCTCAGCTCCTGTCTAAAGGCTGCAGTTAAGGACTGGGAGCCACTAGCAAACCGCCTTTTGGTATCCTGCCTTATTTCAACAAATGTGCACAGAGTACCAGGAGCAAAGCTGTCTCTAGGGCCCTGTTTCTTTTTTAACTTTTAATTTTTTATTGGAGTACTTTTGATTAACAATGTTGTGTTAATTTCAAGTGTACAACAAAGTGACTCGGTTATACATATGCATGTATCTATTCTTTTTTCAAATTCTTTTCCCAATTATGTTGTTACGGAGTACTGAGCAGAGTTCCCTGTGCTATATAGTAGATCCCTGTTGGTTATCTATTTTAAACATAGCAGTGTGTACATGTTAATCCCAGACTCCCTAACTATCCCTGCTCCCCACCCTACTAGGACACTGCTTCTTATTGCAGTTTCACTCTATGGGGTGAAAATGAACAATGAGCAGAGTTTGCTTTGGAAAGAGCCCTTCCATCTCCCATTTATCATCTCTGCCCCCTTGTTGCAAAGGCTGCCTTTTTGCACACCTAGTCCCCTCTCACTGACCCTGGGCTCCCCAAAGCTCCTAATGGGAACACCCAGGCTCCAGGGTCCTCTTGATTAAGACAGAATCAGATCTTTTACAGAGCAGGGGAAATTTGCTTGGTTTGACCCAGGAATGGATTTGTTTCTCTCCAATTACTTGGAAAATCGAACTTGATCTCTGAAGAAGACAGGTTTACAATGTGAGCTGATACATGACTGCCCTTGCTTTGTTGTAATGAAAGATGAAATCGCTCCAGTGGGGGCTTGGGTGGACATCAGGCTGGGTTTCTAATGATGGTTCCCTCTGATTTTCAGTGCCCGAGTGAAGCCGGCCTGGATGATCAAAGAGCCCTTCATAGTAGATAAAAGATAATTTGAGGAGCCGGAGAGGAAGAAGGTTGGAGGGTTTCTTTTTCCCTTTGTTTTCCGTTCCACCCGCTTTCAGTGGGACTGGATTCTGCTCCTCTAGGTGGGGGAACAGAGGCAAATTTTCTACAGATGTCTGCGCAGACTACGCGCCCTCAGGACAGATGGCCGCCAGCCTGGCCTCCACGGGGTGTAAAGGCTGTTTCCCTCCACTAGGCTCCTTCTCCCCACTAGGCTCCTTCTCCCCACTAGGCTCCTGAACTTCGCTTTCTCTGCCACTCTTTAGCCGTTGCGTTTCTGCGGCCCCGTCTGTCTCGCTGTCCTCGCGGCTCCGTCCTTGGCTCTGTCTCCTGCCATCCATGCTTCTAGTCTCCTGCTTTGCTCCCTCTCCCTTTGTCTTCCCTCCTCGTCCTCTTTGCCACTTCACTACATCCTCTGCCTTGTTTGCCTCCTTTCCTTTCATGCTCTCATTTTTGATGCTCCTCTTTACCTTTCTCTCTCTCTCTGATTCTGATTCATAACATCTTGAAAGAGCGTTTGATAACGCTTGCCTGACCCTGCCTGACATCGGGCGAGTGATTCTCCTCAGGCAGCTTTTGATGTGGTCTGTGTGAGATTGATGAAAGCTGCTCAATTTGCTCTTCAAAGCTCTGTTTATGGAAAGCCCGGATGCATCTCCTCGGGATGCCACTCTTTCGCTTTCCAGAAGCAAGGCCAAAGGATCGGAGGAACCCATGCTACTTCCCACGTGATCATCATCCTCACAGAAGCCTTAATGCTCGCAAGAGATGGAGCACATTGCATAATCCACCTTGTAATTTTTTCTTTAACTGTTGTTACTCCCATAGTCCTCATATCTGAGATTTTTACCCACAAAGAAGATTCCTTGGGCAACCTTTAATTTGAATACGACTCTCAGCCCAGAAAAGAACTTAGGTTTGGACACTGAGTACTAAAATAGAAGAAAAATGTCATCTGTTACTTCCAGAGTCTAAGGACATTAGGTATCCTGGCTAATTAGGATATAGTCAGCCTAAAATGAGAGGAGCCATAATCAAAAGAATTGTCTGCAGCTTCTGGTTCTAGAAAGAACAGTGGGTCAGGTTCTTTCTAGCACTAATCACACTGGATCCCAAAAGCATATGAGAAAATGAGGTGTGTTTTTCATCTGGTTCAGGTTTTCTGAAGCACTGTTTCTGTTTTTCATCCTAAGAAGAGGATTCTTGCACCTGCATGAGAAGGCTTACATGTTCAGCTGCTTGAAGAAAGAGGGATAGACAAATAATCAGGAGGAGATCTTTCTAGCTCTGAGATGCTCTGATTCTGAGAATCTAATACTTTAGATATGATAAATATAGTGTATTGAAAAGATTGCTGAGTTTTGTGGGATAATACTTGAGTTTAAATGCAGATTTGGACAATTATTTATTGATGAATGATCATCAATACATTTTTAGTTTTTTTCAGTTTTTTAAAACAGTTTTACTGAGGAATAATTTACCTACCATGAAAGTCAGCCGTTGTAAGTGTGTGGTTCAGTGAGTTTTATTAAATGCATAGACTTGTGCAACCACTGCCACAATGCAGCTTAATGACATGTTTTATAAATCTTTTAACCTCCGTCCATTTTCCCCTTCATCTTATTAATAAAATTGAGCTCATGTGGTGGATTGATTACAAAAATGACCACAGTCCTAATCCTTCCATCCATTGCAACATGACTTTGTTGCTGCTTCCATTGAGAGGTGGGATTGATTTCCCCAGCCCTTGAATCTGGGGCTGGTCTTGTGACTTACTTTGATGAATAAAGTGTGGTCACTGTGAAGGTGAAATTGTTCTAAGCTGAAACCTCAAAGGACCTTGCATGCTTTTGCCTGCTCTTCTGGAACTCTGCTGTCTCCACTCTGAGGATAAGATTGGGCTGGCTTGCTGGAAAACGAAGAGTCATGTGGGGAGAGGTCCCAATCATCCTTGCCACCCCAACTGAAGCCGTCTTAGATCAGCCTCCCCAGCTGCCCTCCAGCTGGCATGCTTCCATCAACATGCTTCACCAAGTCTGACCCAACACAGCCTGGATCAGCAAAACTGATCCAGGGTGATGAGCCACCCTGGAGACCGACAAGATACAGCAGAAGGGGACTGTGTGAAGCTCCTGAGCTTTAGGGTGCGTGACGTGCATGTGGGCTAAGGTGCTTCAGTCTGTCCGACTCTTTGCGACCCTGTGGACTGTAGCCCACCAGGCTCCTCTGTCCATAGGATTGTAGCCCACCAGTTTCCTCTGTCCATAGGATTCTCCAGGCAAGAATACTGGGGTGGGTTGCCATGCCTTTCACCAGGGAATCTTCCTGACCCAGGGATTGAACCTGAGTCTCCTGCCTAGGAGGTAGATTCTTTATCATTGAGCCACCAGGGACAGAGCTCCTGAAACCCTTGAAATTTCTCAAGTGTGGACAGCTCCAAGGGAGTCTTTTGCTATGTTAATGAAGTGACCTTTGGGAAACACCTAAGGATGGGAGCTGGTTGACAGTAAAACCAGGCACGTGTTTAGAGGGTTGGAACTTTCAGTCCCACCCCCCTGATCTCTGGGGAGGAATGAAGGGCTGGAGGTTGAATCAGTCATGACCAATGGCCATTGTTGAATCAATCATACCTATGTAATGAAGCCTCCATAAAACCCCAAAAGGACTGGGTTCAGCAAACTTCCAGCTGGTGAACGCTTAGATATGTGGGGAGAGTGGTGTACCCAGAGAAGGTACGGAAGCTCCATGCCCTTCCCTCACACATTGCCCTTGACATCTCTTCCATCCGACTGTGCTTGAGTTATATCCTTTTATAATAAACCTGTGATCTAGTAGGTAAAATGTTTCTCTGAGTGCTTTGAGCAGCTCTAGCAAATTCATTGAACCCAAGTAGGGGATTGTGGGAACCTCTAATTTATAGCCAGGGAGTCAGAAGCCCAGGTAACAACCTGGGCTTGAGATTGACATGGGGACAGTCATGTGGGGATGAGCCCTCAATCTGTGGATCTGATACTGTCTCTAGGTAGAGAGTGACAGGAGGGAGCTGAATTGTAGGACCGCCAGCTGGTGTTGCAGAATTGCTTGGTTGGTTTGGGAAATCCCTCTGCACACTGAAACAGGAGTCAGAATTGTTAGATTGGTTTGTAAAACATCATGACTGTGGCAAGAAATCACTGATGGATGGTCACGAAAATCAATTTTTCAAAAGCTGTGAAAACATCTAGCCCTCTGCCTATTGCATAGTAAATTCTCACTAAATTAAAAACATCTATAGAGGTCCTTGTATGTGAAAAGCAGTTTGAGGTTATGAGAGATGTAGAATTGAAAAGAGACAATGATATAAACTCTTCGGGAGTCAGTTCCAGTGGGGAAAACAGATGCTTACCCAAACAGTTATAGTAAGACATTTATGTCTAAGTGGTTCCTCCATTGTCTGCAAATAACCATGTTGTTCTTTTCTTGGTATTTCACTTTGTTCAAAAATGTGTTCAAGGGATATGATGTGTTGAAAAATCCCCAATCAGCACATTGATCAAAATTAAGTTTTATTGGTATGTCCAGAGAGTGTCTGCATTTACAGGAAATGGCCCATATGGAAGCTTGGCTGCATGAAATGCCTCATGTAGCGAAGGAAACAGAAAAGCAGACATCAAATCAGAAGGAAAGGTGGGAGGAGAATGGAAAGGGAGAGAGAGGTGGCTAGGAAGGTCTTAATTTTGAAAGTAACTAGGAGCTTTCATTCTAAGGATGCCTAAAGAGTATAACTCTGCCTTGGCTGATTGCTTTTGCTTGCCTCCAAAATATTCTAGAAGTTTGGAAGGCTGGGATTGGGGCAGGGAGAAGAGGGGGGAGGACTGGTTCTTGCAGACAGGCTCTTTGGAATCCAGGATTCTTGTGGTTGGTGGGGCTCAAGCAGATTCTCTGAATCCATGCTCTCCAGGGAGCAGGCCGTCTAGGTAGTCTGACCGCAAGAAGAGCACCAAACAGACAGCCCTGGCTTGGGAGCCAGGGGCCCTGGTTCTAGCTCTAACTCTGACACTGAACAACCCTTGCTGTGTGATCCTAGAAAGTTCCTTTTCCTTCCTGGGGATTGATCTAAGTGGTTTCTAAGGTCCCTTCTAGTTCAAAGAGTCTATGACTTCAGGTCTAATTGAGCCACTAAGTTGAAGGAGGAGATTGAAATCAGAGCAAACCAAGACAGATGGAAAGGCCTTCTGACAACATGCATGGACCTCTGGAAAGTGGAGCTGTTCAGAAAACCAAAGCAGAGGTGAGTCCTTCAGATCTGGGAACTCTCATCTGCACTGACTCTAGCGCGTTCTGACCAGCCTGTCCTCAAGGGCCCAGAGGTCTAGGGTGCTCCCCAACCTGGGGCCTGACCACTGGGTGCTCCCCAGCCTGAGGTCTGACCGCTCGGTGAGCTCCCAGACTCTGGTCTGGGTCCATTCAGTGGCTACTTCTCTTTCCTCCTAGAGCATGGGTGTCACAGGGGTTTCTTAAAATGCACATGAACTCTACTAAGGGCCTATTTAAACAGGGATAAATATTCCTAGCAGTCTGGTGAGAGGGGGTACTGGTGAGGTGTTCCTTTGGCCAAGCAGTGGAACTAGAGGAAACTCAAAATGTGAAGAGCTCTTTGCCACAGGTAACTCCCAGAAGCTGGGATGAAATGGACACTTTCAGTGCTGGTTAGGGTCTCTTTTAGGATAATGACTATCAACTGTCTCAGGGATAACTGGGCAACTTCTGGGATGCCTTTGGGCAGACCCAGTCCTTGTCACCTCCTCCTAAAGCACCCCTGGGAGGTGGGAAGGGAAAGAAGCTGCAGAAGCCCCCTCCCAGACCTGCATCACCAGGAAGTGATCTCTCTCTTGCAGTGAAGAACTGATTCTGACTTGAAGCTTCCGCATTGGGTTCACTGCAGCACTGGCGTCCCACTGTGAAGTCATTTGTCTTCCCACCGTGGGCGGCCTCTCAAATGCTAGAAGCTCCGCTCTTACCTAAGAGGCAATAAGAGAGGGTCCATGTGATGGGAGGCTGGGGACCACCAGGTGTGAGGGCCTGAGGGCCACTGCAAGGCTGGACCACCCAAAGCTGAGCCCAGGGATCACTTGTGAAGTGTGATTACGTTCACTTCCTTTTACCTTAAAAAATAAAACAATGCAAACGGCATCATTCAGGTCCCTGTCCTTTTTGCAGAGTGTCATTTTTGTGTTTGCTCCCTCCTCTGTCTTTTTTTCTAATGCTCTTCATTCTCACCTCTAGGATCATTGGAAGAAAAGTCATGACCAACTTTGATAGCATATTCAAAAGCAGAGACATTACTTTGCCAACAAAGGTCCGTCTAGTCGAGGCTATGGTTTTTCCAGTGGTCATGTATGGATGTGAGAGTTGGACTGTGAAGAGAGCTGAGTGCTGAAGAATTGATGCTTTTGAACTGTGGTGTTGGAGAAGACTCTTGAGAGTCCCTTGGACTGCAAGGAGATCCAACCAGTCCATTCTGAAGGAGATCAGCCCTGGGTGTTCTTTGGAAGGAATGATGCTAAAGCTGAAACTCCAGTACTTTGGCCACCTCATGTGAAGAGTTGACTCATTGGAAAACACTCTGATGCTGGGAGGGATTGAGGGCAGGAGGAGAAGGGGAGGACAGAGGATGAGATGGCTGGATGGCATCACCGACTCGATGGACATGAGTTTGAGTGAACTCTGGGAGATGGTGATGGACAGGGAGGCCTGGCGTGCTGCGATTCATGGGGTCGCAAAGAGTCGGACACGACTGAGCGACTGAACTGAACTGAACTGGGGATCATTGAGCCACTGAAGCCTTGCTATTCACTACAGATTGCCCAGACTTACTGGCATAAACCATTTCATTCTGCTCATGGATTCTGTGGGCCAGGGGTTCACCCAGGGCAGGGCAGGGATGACTTATCTCTGCTCCAGAGTGTCTGGAGCCTCAGCGGGGAGACTCAAAGGCTGGGGGCAATTCAAGGGCTTTGGGATGTGATGGTTAGGAGGTTCATCCATTCATGAGGCTGGCATGGGGTACTGGTGGTAGGCTGGGACCTCAGAGTGGCTGTCAGACTGGACACACGCACACACACACACACACACACACACACACACACGGCCGTTCCACATTCTTGAGCTTCCTCAGAACATGGCAGCCCCAGGGCAGCCTTACACAGTGGCTCAGGGTTCAGAGCTCAGAGTGTAAGTATTCCAGCAAACAAGGCAGAAGTTATAAGGCCTTTTCCACCTAGCTACGGAAGTCCTGGAGCATCATTTCTGCCACATTCAATTGACTTCCAGCAAGTCAGAAGCCCACCCAGATTCAGGTGGGGAGGCTATCAACCTATTTCTCCCAGGTAAGACTGTATTTTCAGACAGGTTTTAAAACCTCCGCAGTAGCCTATGTTGTGAAATTCAATAGACCCTGCCATCATGGCATCCGGCCCCATCACTTCATGGCAAATATTTGGGAAAACAGTGGAAACAGTGGCTGACTTTATTTTCCTGGGCTCCAAGATTGCTGCAGATGGTGATTGCAGCCGTGAAATTAAAAGACGCTTGCTCTTTGGAAGGAAAGTTATGACCAGCCTAGACAGCATGTTAAAAAGCAGAGACATTACTTTGCCAACAAAGGTCCGTCTAGTCAAGGCTATGGTTTTTACAGTGGTCATGTATGGATTGTGAGAGTTGGACTCTAAAGAAAGCTGAGTACCAAATAATTGATGCTTTTGAACTGTGGTGTTGGAGAAGACTCTTGAGAGTCCCTTGGACTGCAAGGAGATCCAACCAGTCCATCCTAAAAGAGATCAGTCCTGGTTATTCATTGGAGGGACTGATGTTGAAACTGAAGCTCCAATACTTTGGCCACCTCATGTGAAGAGCTGAAGCATTTGAAAAGACCCTGATGCTGGGAAAGATTGAGGGCAGGAGGAGAAGGGGATGACAGAGGATGGGATGGTTGGATGGCATCATCGACTCAATGGACATGGGTTTGTGTAGAATCCGGGAGTTGGTGATGGACAGGGAGGCCTGGTGTGCTGCGGTTCATGGGATCACAAAGAGTCGGACACAACTGAGCGATTGAACTGAACTGAACTGGACCCCTCCGTCATTTTCCCTAGAAGACGCTCCCTCCTTTTCACCTCTAGGATCCTAGGACACTTTGGAGGTTACCACAGGGAAGCGACTCAAGTGCTTCTTGGTTCTCTGAACATGGCTGAATTTCAAAATGGCAGCAGTTCTGTGGGAAACCCTCCTTCCTTTTGCTCTTTCCCAGTCTTGGCCCTCCTCTGCTCTGCTAGCTTGCCCTCGCCCACAGGCTCAGCTTGGGGGTCCATTCTGTGGGTCCCTGGAAGGGGTTTGGCACCCTCTTGCGTGTCCTTGCAGGTTGAGCTGGGTGAAATGATTCACATCCTGGTCAGTTCAAGTCTCTTCATTGTCAGTACCTCCACATTAAGTCCTGGCCTCATCAACTTTCTGACTGAAGTGGTTTCTTTCCTGTGGGTGGTTTTGGGGGAAAGGCCCTCAAGAATGTTCTAGAAGGTATTGGTCTCCAGTGCCTAGCACAGAGCCTGGCACTGGCACTTGCTCAATAAATGACTATTGAACAGATTAACCCTGGCTTGCATGGGCTCTAGATGACTCACAGGGTTTGATTCTGCCTGACTCACCAGAGGATTTGGGGGGATTTGACCCATAGAGAGGGCTTCAAGTTCTGAAAGGGGGGTAGTGTGTGTGTGTGTGTTCCTGTCCGTGTGCACTTTGGGGGAACTAAGGGCACGGGGTGGTCCTCATTGCACAGTGTTTCGGGCCAGGCCACCGGCGCTCGCCGCCGTGGTGATCGCCCAGCTTCCACTAACTGTCCCTACTTGCTTCTCTCCTTCATACGGAAACTTTGCCGGACACTTTGAACAAGCCCTCCAAGTGTCAGGCTACTTGCCAAGTTTCCAGGAGTCTCAGACCACTGCTGTTTCCTCTTTTCATCCCTAAAGTATGTGGATAAATCACCAGAAACTCTCTGGGTAAGCCTGACCTCACCACTGGAAGGACCTATTTATTTATGATATACTTGAGGGTTTGTCAGGGGATGGGGAGGTTTCCTAGGCTTACAGGGCTCTGTGTCAGTGGAAGAGATGTAAGAGTATCTAGGCCAGTCAATCAATCCAACTGGAGATGCTGGAATCCCAGGAGACTTTTAGAAATGAAACTATTTCTCATTTAAGAAAAAGCAAAAAAAAAAAAAAAAGCTTCCTTGTAGGGAGGGAGCAAACGGGTGGGACCATATGTCTGTGGAGATAGGGGCTGCGGACTGACCATGGAACTCTTCATTCCTGCTTTTTCTTTCCTTTTCGTCCTTCCCTAAGGAGACCCACGGCCTACGTGCTTTAATGCTCCGTGCCTATGGGCAGCATTGTGGTAGGCCTTTTCATAGGTTACTTCCAAACCTGAACAACATCTCAATGAGCAATGGATTGTTATCTGCAATATACAAATGAAAAATTTGAGGCCTAGAGAAGTAAATTAAATTGTCCGGAACATACTACTACTAAGTGGATAAATCAGATAATTTATTAATTCAGCAGACAAACCAGATTATGCATTAAGCTATGGAGAGAAAAAAAAAGAATAAGTGGAGTGGGTTCTAGTTGATAAGAAATTTACAGTCTAGAAGAGGAAAACGGCAATTACACAGCAGTACGGTAGGTACAATGCTAAAGCTATAACAGGGCATTGGGCTAAGCCCCAAGGAGGCATCTAATGCAGCTTGGGAGGATCAGGGAAGACTTCCTGGAGGAGGTGACATTTGAGCTGAGAGTTATGGAAAGCAGAAGTTAGAAAAAAGGCTGAAGGGTGAGGCATTTCAGAAAGAGGAGGCAGCACAATCAAGGCATGGAATTAAGAAACAGCAAGGTATGTGGAACTACGAGCAGTTTGGTGTTGCCCTGGAGTTGGTCTGACTAGGGTTTACCTGACTTCAAAATGCAAATACTCTTCTCACTGTGCTTGATTTCCTCAAAGAGCTGATTTTGGAGGGTGTGGCACGTGTGCCACTTTCTGGGGCCTGGGACGCTCAGTTTTCACTCTTTAAAAGGCCCTTTTGGAATTAACAGAAGATAGGAGGGTTTACTAGAATTTCTACCTTGTAACTTCTCAGGAAGGCTTACAGGGGATCAAGAGGGAGAGGGAGCCGTGCCAAAGAGGCCAGTTGACTAACTGAGGGAACGTCGATCCACCCCCACTGTGCTCCATGACTGCCCCGCGGCATTTTGGAAGAAGTAGGCCAGAGATCACTGGGGAACAATGGCTGCGGGGTTCACTGCCACAAAGCAGGCTGTGGTGAGTCAGAGTGAAGCAGCAAGTACACACACCAACATGTCTAATTGGCAGCAGTGAAGATATTACCTCAGTGAGCGGCCGGGGCTGAAGATGGGTGTGGTCTAACTGTACCAGCAGTTTTGCTGGGCTCCTTCTTTTGTTGGTGGCCTGGTGGGAGTGGGGTTGGGGCAGGGGCTGGGGAGCTGTATGATAAACATGTCTATGTTTCCCCTTACTAAACACAGGGAGCCCCCCAAATCGCCATCACCATTTGGCTTTCTGCTCTCTTTCCTTTCATAGGTTTCTCATGGGGCCACTTGAGAAGATCTGTAGGTACTCCTGCCTCTGTTCAGAAATACCTTATCCACAGCCCAGGTCTATTGCAAATAGGTGGATTTTCTGTCCTGCTGTGACGAATGCTATAGGAAGGTAACTGTGACAGATAATTTCAGGGACTTTTACTAGAAGTGCTTTCTCATATGGGGGCTGGAATCAGAGCTGGAGGAGCTGGAAATACCCTTTGTCCTTCCGCAGGTCAGGAAACTGAATTGAAGATTAGGAAGTGACTTGCCCAAGGTAAGACTCAAATCTAACATAGAACCAGGAAAAGTCCAGAGTCTTGACTCTAAACTTGGTGCTGCCCCCATGCTGGTCTTCTGCCCATTGTCACAAAGCCTGAAATACTGTTTAATTATCTTTCAAATGAGCACTGCTGTTTACCTTTTCTTTGCTAAAAAATAAGAGCCACTTTAAGGGCCATATTTTGTTTGTAGGTTCAGTGCCCACCACATGTCTTATGCAGTAATAATGTCCCTAGAACATTTCTACACTTGAATGCACATACAGAGGCCCCACTGGGAACTGAGATTTGATGGTACCTTTTGATTTAAATGGGACCTCATGTGTAACATGTCTTCCTGTCCATTATCTTGCCTGGGCCCTGTTCAAATCAAGCTATATTTTCTGGGTTATTTTTGCATTCATAGTTCTTGACAAGAAAATCCTCCCATCAAATCTTTGCTTTATTTCTTTGTTTCAGGAGATTATCTAGCATGTCTAAGAGAGCAACAAGTCACGTCCCGCGGCTCCAGGCCTGCAATTCCCTAGCATACCAATCTCAACCGCAAGACTTTCCCTCCGACCTCACCCAAGTCAAGGGTGGAGGTGGGGCTACTCTCTGCCCCCTGGGGAGGAGGGATCTATGACCAAGTGGGTAATGTTCTGTCTTGATTTCTCCAGGTTTCCCCAGAGAGGTAGCATTCCTGGATGATGGGGTACAGAGAGCTCTGAGATTAGCTTTCAATGAAGCATTGCAAAGTTAGATTTAGGGTAGAATTATCCACCCGAGAGTTGCTGGAATATTGGTGAAATATCACTTCTTGCTATTTCATTCATTCATCTGGGATAGGAAAGACATCTCTTGGGGCTGATTTAGGTCAGTGGATCCAACCTTTTTTAGTATGGAGAGCATATTTTAATCTCAAAAGAACTGCAGATAAAGATACACTTTAAGAACGCGTTGGTAGAACAAATACTTAATAACAGAACCTATTACCTTTAAGGGAGTTTGAATGCTATTAATTACTGCCTTATCTATGTGCATGCATGCTAAGTCACTTCACTCATGTCCAACTCTTTGTGACCCTATGAATTGTAACCTGCCAGGCTCCTCTGTCCATGGGATTTTTCAGGCAAGAAGACTGGAGTGGGTTGCCATGCACTCCTCCAGGGGATCTTCTTGACCCAGGGATTGAATCCACTTTTCTTAAGTCTCCTGCATTGGCAGGCAGGTTCTTTACCGCTAGCGCCATCTATATATGATCCCAAATCTGAGTTATTGCTTTCTTTCTGTGTTTCTGTAACTCTCTGTCTTCACCACTGGCCTGAACATGCCAAAGGCCATAGTTGAATTGCCCCTTGTTCACTATCTACTGTATACTCAGCACCTAGCACGGTTCCTGACAAAGTATGCACATTATGTATATTTGTAGAATGAATAAATGAATAATAATATCAGGATCGTTTGACTAAATAGCATGATTCATGTACAACTATAGGTGCTGATTCACACAAAAACAGTGTCCCCATGGGGTCCTAGGCTCACAGATTGGAAATCATGGATTTAAATTTCCATCCTTGGGTCCAGTATGTTCTCCATTTTCCCCTGAGGGAGCTTAGTGTTCAGTAGGCCACAGTGATTGGTCTGTGGGTTTAGAGACACACGATAACTAAAAGTGGGAGCAGTTGACATTCCAAAGGCCACACGAAAAGTCCATGAAGAAGACAGAACACAGAGCTTAATCAAGGCTGGGACTTCCCAACACCCACGGAAACCAGGAGGCTGATGACAGCTGCCTTCAAGAGCCTGTTTCTAACATTTGTAGGAAGAAAAAGTAAGCTAATCTCTGGGAACCTCTAGGCTGTGTAGTTGTTATTTTAGACCCAAACAGGCTTGCAAAGGTATCTTGCCTGTTTCCTCTGTCAACCTATTTGTGTGGAGTGCTGATCACTGAAATGACGCGCAGTAAATGCTCTTTGTCCTGTAAGACCTTGGCTGGGAGTGGAGGTGACTATGGAGTTAAAAGAAAGAAAGATTGATTTAAAAGATGGGAATGTGTCCCTCTGCATGCAGGGTGTGTATTAATATTTAAATGCTGATGTCTTTCTTCTTTCTCAAGACAACGGGGCTTCTTCTCTGGATTCTCCCGGTTCCTTCCTCACCAAACAAAGAAAGGGAGGTATTCCAGGTGTGAACACATCAGGGAGGTTTCCTGCTTAAGATTCAGAGATTCATAGCCCTGAGGAAATGAGTAAAAGAGAGGAGGGGAAAGAGCAAGAGAGATGAAAAATAGAATCTTCGCCACCTGCTATTTAGTGATTAGCTCCCAGATAAGGAAGGCAGCGACGCATTCCAGGAGCTCAGGACTTGCCCAGACGGAACTCAGAATAAAGGAGGGCTTGGTGAAAAGTAAAGCCAGAGAGAGGGGTGGTGGTGGGGGGCATGGAAAACACCATCCATCAATTTGTCTCAAAGCCCCTCCATGTAACGTGGCTCTTACAAATTTAAGGTCCTCACTTTCCTCTCTTTTTTTGGTTTCCCCTGCCTTACCTGCCTTGGTTTATTACATAAGGAGTCATGTAAAGCTCTTTCACGAACTATCGGTGTGACTGGGGCAGATAACTTACCTTCTTAGATACAAGCCTAGTGGCTGCTATCTCTTGAGAGTTTCAATAGCTTCCTCCAAAGCGTAGGAAAAGAAATCAATGATCACAACCAAACCACCGAACCCCAAAACCCCTATTGCTGGGCAGGGCAAGCCCTGGTGAGTTGGTGGGTGAACAGCCTCTGTTCTTGTTCTTAGTTTCATGCACACCAGGCTGTTGGATTAAACCTCAGTGAAAAGCAAGCTCTTATTCATTCCCTGACAGGGGAGCAGCCTGCTGCATTGTGAGGTTTTCCTTTCTCAGGAGAGAACGTTGAAAATAACGTCTGCACAGCCTACCTCTCTCCGTGACACCTGTAGCCACAAACATGACCAGGGTCTGAGCAGAGGGGGCAGGATGCTCTGTACTTGTCTGGGTGGTGCGGTCTCTTCCCTCATTAGCTTTTGCCATTCCCTTTGTTCTTATGACTGAGAGTGTCTTGTCCTTGACAATGGCCATGTGTTCAATTTTTCCAACACGGTGAGGTGAGGTCAGCACACTGGCTTTTAACCTCTGGAGCAGGTAAGAACCATTGAACCTTGACAGATGCAAGATCAAGTTACTAATTCAGCCTGATTCTCATTTTGCTCTGCTCCCATAGAAAATAAGTGTGGAGCCATGGATAATTATGCTTTGGGAGAAAATAAATACTCTGGTGATTAAAAACTGGAAATCACTAGCTTTGAAATTTCTCCAGAAATATAGCCCCAGATGTCACGCAAGCTCCCATTCAAACATAGGCTGTAAAAATCCAACTGTAGACATCGCCTTGTAAAGTGTTCACAGATGCAAGAGCAGAAGAAATTCTCACAGCTCAGAAAAGCAAGACTTCTGCTTTTTTCCCTTTCTTTCTTTCCACCGCCCCGCCCCCCGGGGGTGATGGAGGGGTTATGCATCAAACTGTTCATTTCAATATGTAATTTGCCTCAAAGAATTTCCGACTTAATTTATTTTCTCACCAACCTGAATCCAATTCAAAAAACATTTATTGAAACCTGAACAATCTACTTTCTGTTGACGAGTGCTAATAGGTGCAATGTTACTCCTTATCAACTTATAAGAGCACACACTGAGCTTGGAACTAAACAGGAAAACAGAAATTAAACTGGAGTTTGAATTTGTTTCCCTCTGAATTTCCCACCATATTTGGACATGTACAGTGCTGTGACATTGTGGACTTTATTAAAAAAATAATCTCTTTTTAAAAAATGTGGAATGTTTACATCTTCGTGCTGAATGTATCTCTAAGGCAGAGGGGATAGAATTGTAGAGGAAAAAAAAAAAAAGAATGATGTCAAAAAGTCCCTGCAAAAGAAATTTTCAACATTTCTTTGCTAGTTCTTGGACTAAACAAATATTTTTCCTGTGAAAAATGACAAATACAATTTTTTCCCAATAGCCCAGCCTCTCTGCTCTCTTGAGTTCCGTGGATATGTGGTTCCTCTGAGATCCTTAGCAACATCATGTCAGTTTTAGCTTGAGAGCTGTTAGGGTATCAGTAGGTGGGAGGAAATGGGAGGGTCTGAGTGAGTGTATATGTGTGTGCACCTCCCTGTGTGCCTGTGTGTAGTGCCAACAGTGGTATATCCTTATTGGACTAGAATTCTATACCAGAGCTTTGAATAAATTGGACAAGGTGGTTGCAAGGTTTGGCCCAACATTATTGCCTTTCCCCCTAGATTTGTAGCGAATAGAGAGAATGTGGCCATTGTGTTAACATTCTAGACTTTGCTGGCAAGTCCAGGGTCCATAAGAAAAGATGATTTCTCCCCTCTCTCTGTGTGCAGATTGTGTCTATCTATAAGTGACAGCCCAGATTTCTATTCCTTTTCAGTTCATTCCTTCACTCCTTTATACAACAGGCAATAACCAAGTACCAGCTCTGCACCCGATAGTCTTCCAGGTGTGGGAGACGCTACAGAGAAGGTCCTTGGCCTTGTGGGGCTTGCACTCTGATATGAGAAGACAGAAAGCGAAATAAATCCCATAATCTCAATTCACAAAACTCACCGCGGAGACGGAAAAATCATGGAGATAGGATATAATCAGTAGGTGTGTGTATGTGGGGCACAGGCTGGTTAAGGGTACTGGAGAAGCACCCTCTGAGAAGGTGATGGGTGAAGACAGCCTAGGGGGGCGGGCGGGCTGGCATACAGGGAAGAGGGTTGGCTGCTGGAGAAGCGGTGGAGATCCAGCAGGACACGTTTGCTTGTTCAAGTGAGTTCTCCTTGCACGCATTATATTCTAATGGGGGGGGGGTGGTTTCTTGACTGGTTGGTAAACCCAGTGGGAAGTTGGACTCTGCTAGGAATGGATGTGAAAGTGTCTGCCGGGGTCCTTTACATGGGAAAACGAAGTGTTGCTTTCCTTAGAAGTGGAAGACTGGACGGAGAAGCTGAAAGACTTGAGCTCTGTGGTCCCGCTTGGCCACTGGTAGATTCTATCCTTTGAGGAAGTCCCTTCCCCTCTCTGATTTCTGTCTCTTACTGAAATAAGGTGTGGGACTGAGTGATCTGAAATTCCCCTCCAGCGCAGACAGTCTTTGAGCCCCCTAAGAACAGAAAGTGAGATCAAACTTTCCTGCTTGAGAATCCCAGTTAATATGGACACACTCACTAGAATGTTCATAGCCAAGCCCTGGGTGGAAACAAACATATGAACTGGAGTTGCACCTGACCAGTTCCTTCTAGAGTCTAGAGGATTCCTATTCAGACACTTGACATATTTTCCTCTCCTTGATTTGATCTGTGTTATGACTTTAGTCTGTAGGGAGCTCCTACAATAGGCAACCAGTAGAGAGAATTCCAAGTACAGGCCAGACCTGCCAGTGTACACTGAGCAGAGGCATCTACCCTGACCACACGCAACTGCATTAGAAAGGGCAAGTCTGACAGCAGAGAAAGGCCAGACAGGAGTCCTAGGGTCTCGCCCTTCAATAATAGATGATCCTGCCTAACAAAGGTATGAAGCAGGGCAAAGGCTAATAGAATTTTGCCAAGAGAACGCACTGGTCATAGCAAACACCCTCTTCCAACAACACAAGAGAAGACTCTACACATGGATATCACCAGATGGTCAACACTGAAATCAGATTGATTATATTCTTTGCAGCCAAAAATGGAGAAGCTCTATACAGTCAGCAAAAACAAGACAGGGAGCTGACTGTGGCTCAGATCATGAACTCCTTATTGCCAAATTCAGACTTAAATTGAAGAAAGTAAGGAAAACCACTAGACTATTCAGGTATGACCTAAATAAAATTCCTTATGATCATACAGTGGAAGTGAGAAATAGATTTAAGGTCCTAGATCTGAGAGATAGAGTGCCTGATGAACTATGGATGGAGGTTTGTGACATTGTACAGGAGACAGGGATCAAGACCATTCCCATGGAAAAGAAATGCAAAAAAGCAAAATGGCTGTCTGAGGAGGCCTTACAAATAGCTGTGAAAAAAAGAGAACTGAAAAGCAAAAGAGAAAAGTAAAGATATAAGCATCTGAATGCAGAGTTCCAAAGAATCACTTCCTCAGTGATCAATGCTGAGAAATAGAGGAAAACAACAGAATGGGAAAGACTAGAGATCTCTTCAAGAAAACTAGAGATACCAAGGGAACATTTCATGCAAAGATGGGCTTGATAAAGGACAGAAATGGTATGGACCTAAGAGAAGCAGAGATATTAAGAAGAGGTGTCAAGAATACACAGAAGAACTGTACAAAAAAGAGCTTCACAACCCAGATAATCACAGTGGTGTGATCACTGATCTAGAGCCAGACATCCTGGAATGTGAAGTCAAGTGAGCCTTAGAAAGCATCACTACGAACAAAGCTAGGGGAGGTGATGGAATTCCAGTTCAGCTATTCCAAATCCTGAAAGATGATGCTGTGAAAGTGCTGCACTCAATATGCCAGCAAATTTGGAAAACTCAGCAGTGGCCACAGGACTGAAAAAGGTCAGTTTTCATTCCAATCCCAAAGAAAGGCAATGCCAAAGAATGCTCAAACTACTGCACAATTGCAGTCATCTCACACGCTAGTAAAGTAATGCTCAAAATTCTCCAAGCCAGGCTTCAGCAATACATGAACTGTGAACTTCCAGATGCTCAAGCTGGTTTTAGAAAAGGCAGAGGAACCAGAGATCAAATTGCCAACATCTGCTGGATCATGGAAAAAGCAAGAGAGTTCCAGAAAAACATCTATTTCTGCTTTATTGACTATGCCAAAGCCTTTGACTGTGTGGATCACAATAAACTGTGGAAAATTCTGAAAGAGATGGGAATACCAGACCACCTGATCTGCCTCTTGAGAAACCTATATGCAGGTCAGGAAGCAACAGTTAGAACTGGACATGGAACAACAGACTGGTTCCAAATAGGAAAAGGAGTATGTCAAGGCTGTATATTGTCACCCTGCTTATTTAACTTCTATGCAGAGTACATCATGAGAAACGCTGGGCTGGAGGAAGCACAAGTTGGAGTCAAGATTGCCGGGAGAAATATCAATAACCTCAGATATGCAGATGACACCACCCTTATGGCAGAAAGTGAAGAGGAACTAAAAGCCTCTTGATGAAAGTGAAACAGGAGAGTGAAAAAGTTGACTTAAAGCTCAACATTCAGAAAACGAAAATCATGGCATCTGGTCCCATCACTTCATGGGAAATAGATGGGGAAACAGTGGAAACAGTGTCAGACTTTATTTTGGGGGGCTCCAAAATCACTGCAGATGGTGACTGCAGCCATGAAATTAAAAGACGTTTACTCCTTGGAAGGAAAGTTATGACCAACCTAGATAGCATATTCCAAAGCAGAGACATTACTTTGCCAACAAAGATCTGTCTAGTCAAGGCTATGGTTTTTCCAGTGGTCATGTATGGATGTGAGAGTTGGACTGTGAAGAAGGCTGAGTGCTGAAGAATTGATGCTTTTGAACTGTGCTGTTGGAGAAGACTCTTGAGAGTCCCTTGAACTACAAGGATATCCAACCAGTCCATTCTAAAGGAGACCAGTCTTGGGTGTTCTTTGGAGGGACTGATGCTAAAGCTGAAACTCCAATACTTTGGCCACCTGCAAAGAGTTGACTCATTGCAAAAGACTCTGATGCTGAGAGGGATTGGAGGCAGAAGGGGAAGGGGACGACAGAGGATGAGATGGCTGGATGGCATCACTGACTCAATGGACAAGAGTTTGGGTGAACTCCGGGAGTTGGTGATGGACAGTGAGGCCTGGCGTGCTGCAATTCATGGGGTCGCAAAGAGTCGGACATGACTGAGTGACTGAACTGAACTGAACTGAACAAAGGTCTCTGGTTAAGTCAGCCCTTTACTGTGATCCTCTGGCTTGCTGGCACAGAAGCAGCCTTCTTTAGATCATGCTGTAAGGTTCAGAGAACCCCATGGCTGTTTATTTCTTTGTTGGGTCTGTTGAATGATGTTCTATCATTCAGGTCAAAGAACACCCCGAGGTCCAGTAAAGATATAGGATGAGGGGGGTATCATTATAAATGTGTTTTGAGCATTCCTTCTACATGGAAGAAAGCATCTAAAGAGACACACAGTGGATCAGATGTAGTCCCTGACTTCCAGGAACCTTCTTTACATAGACTCACACAGATGCCTACCATGAACACAGGTCAGAGAGCAGGGAGTGATGGATGTAGTGAAGAGGAGGGCAGTCGATGCAATGACACCTAGAATTGGTCCTTAGCGATAATTCGGACTTCGAAGGTCAGGGACAGGGGTAAGGAAGGGCCTTCTCAGACGAGAGTGAGCACAGTGACTAAAAGCTTGGCTCGGAACAGAACTTCCCAGGAAGAACATCGAAGTATCTGGGATTCAAGGGCAGGAATCTTCAGTTTAAATTTAAATTCCAAGAGCTTGACACGAAGGAAACCAGAGCTCTACCCTTTTGGAATGAAATGACGTTTGGTCCTGATGTTTCTGGTTCCCATTCCAGAAGAGGCAGAACGGCCTCCTCCCCTCTTTTCCTCCCCCGCCCCCTCCCACAGTTGTAGGAAACCTGAAAGGAGAGCAAGGCTGTGGTTTTCAACAAGCTTGCATCACCTGTGGTCAGGGAAATATTTTAAAGTTTCGTCTCTCAAGGCATGCTGATGATTCGCTTCAGAGTTAGAAGCAAACTTTAGCTTAGTGTTCTTCATTGTTCCTTTGCCGTGGCTTCCAGTTGCCATGTCTGCGTCACCTTCCTCCATGTGATGGCCTTCATCTCAGACACAAATCTTTGGAGATGTCTCTGTTCCTCTTTGATTTCAGTTCTCAGATCTCACCTGTCCACGTCCCCCTCTCACCAATCATCATCCAGATGCCTCCGGAGAAACTAAACCACATACTTCCTGGCAACCACCCTGGTCTGATTATTCATGCATCATCATGGCCTTGTCCCAAATTAATTCTGCCTTGTCTTTCCCGTCAATATTCTTTTCATCTCAGTGTGTGCCAACAGACTGATTCATATTTACTCTTGACACGCATTTGATGACCATATAGAATTTTACTAGCTAGTTATTTTCTGGCTACAGCATTTAGTTTGTGATCTCTACATTGCTTCTCTTGACAGCGCCATGTTGATAGTTAAACAACAGTACCATTGATTATCACACATTTGGCCACATGACAACACTAGTGGTAACAAAGAAGAACCTTTATAGAAGTTCTCAGAGCTGTGAAACAAATGATCCCATCTTATAAATGAGAAAACTGGGCGATTGACTTGGGACTTAATTAGGTGATTAAGTTTAAGGTCACTTTGGTAGAAATAGGAAGAGCTTGAACTCAGGACTACTGAGTACAGATGGTGGTTCTTGGGGCAAGCAGCCTGCTCTTAGTTCTGTCCGGGTCTACCTGTATCCCCCGGAGACCCTTCAAACCAGAGGTTTTCACCATCAGTGGAGGCAGAATCTCTGCCTCTCCCCCAAACACATTCTGACTCTGAGGTCCTGGAGCCCTAGGATTTTCTTCATTAACACGGATCCCCTGATGTTATTGATGTAGGAATGTATGTTGAAAATTGTTGGACAAGGTGGAGAAGTTTTTTCAGTCTGATAGCCTAAAAATGCCCTCTTTTTCTTTTACCTTCCATTGTATGCAAATTTGAGTTCATTCAGGGAGAGATCATTTATATTCTGCTTTAGTTCTTATAAAATACCACTTTAATCTTATTTTAAATGGCTGCGTTTCTGGAAGAGACCATTTTATCCCAAAGAGAATTTTATTTCTGATGGTTTCAGATAGGTCTCTTCTTTTAATTCTCTTTTTTTTTTTAAAATATGACATCATAATCATCTTCACATCTAGATTTTTGTGTTACACTGGTGTCTTTTCATGGAATATTGCCAGAACTGGTATTAATGATGGAGTTGTCAGAACTGTATTCTAAATGAGAGTAAAATTCAAATAAGGATCCAGATGAAAAATATGTCTATAAATATTTGAAAAGATCTCTCTCTCTCTCTGTCCACCCCCCACCCCACTCTCTTTCTCTCTCTCTTGGCAGTTTTTCTATTGAGCAAAAGGAAATATTGAATTATATAAATATCTTAGGGAATGCATTTTGTTACATGCACCATCTTAAGAAATATTCAGCTAAATTGTGCTTGTCAGAATTCAATAGAGGTCGGAGTACTGGATAAAATATGAGTCCAGCTTTGATTTCCTTATGTAAATGTTTTCTCTAAGGTATATCCATTATGCCAAATCTAATGGTTCTAATAACCACTCCAGAGCCATCTAATTCAATTTAATTCTCCCCGATCAAAAAATGCAGAACAACTTTTTGAAAGACAGAGATTAGCTCTATTTCTACCACTAAAGGATATGAGAAAGGTATTAAAGAAATGAGATCTCAGGCAGAGGTTTCAATATTGATCTCGTCTCCCCCAAGCTTGATCTTGTATATACTACATAGAATGAGATTTGGTATGAAAATACGCATTTGTAAGGCCCAAGGAAACTGGAACAAATCATCTATTTTCATCTCTTCTTTGTGTGAATAGTATTTTTCCTTTGGATCAGGACAAAGATTTGAGTTCACTTCTCTCAAGATTTCAGATCATTGTCTTACAGCTGTAGTTTCACACAAGCCATGGTCTGGCTTCTTACACAAATGTCATATTTTACAGAAATATCTTCTTTCCATGGAAGATATTTAACCCTGTCTTGAGAAAACTAGAGAAAATGAGTTTGAGACAATGCAGTTCAAGTGTCTTCAGTCACCGTTCCTTCTCTTTGGTCATTCACACTCCTACTCTCTTTCCATCCCTTTAATGGCTCTTCAACCATCTTTTAAAACTTTGTGGGAGAGTGTCGTCCACCCATCTCAGTTCTTGGCTCCATCCATGATGAGCTGCTCTAGGAACTTGTGTATTTCCATCTCCTTTGGGAGGAGTCTTCTTCGAGCAGGAACCTCAGTGGTAGTTCATGAGTGCTCTTAGCCTGTGGGAATCTGGCTTGTGTCTAGAAGCTCAGAGCCCTCTCTCTCTCGGAAATGATTATGTTTTAGTTAGAGGTAAAGGGCCTAACTATAAAAATAGCTCCTGTTCATTGACCACTTGCTTTGTGCCACATACTGGGCTAAATCAGTTCCCAAATGCAGTCAAATTTCATCTCACAACAGCCCTATGTGTTAGGTGCTTTTATTCCCATTTTTCAGATGGGAAAGTTCAGGCTCTCATTTGCTCTGGTGCCCAGTGAACTCAGAGTCGACATCTGAACCCTGGCCTTTCTGACATCAAAGCCTTTTTACTAAATATATGCTACACTTACTGAAAATATAGATAATAGCTGATGACCAAAGACCAGGAAAGATCAACAGAAAAATAAATTTATCTCCAGGGTTAGAAGGATTCAACTAGAAGCTAGAAGGCTTCATCTAGTCTAGTGTGGTAGGCATCCTTTTTAAATGATTTCTCCTTGCAGGCAGAATTCTCTGGAAGAATGCTGTTGACAGCATTCAGTGCATCATAAATAACATCCCAGGTGCTCCAACCACCCCCTCAGCCACTCTCCTCTAGAGAATTTCCATCTGAACCCCTCCCTGCACTCACATTCCTGCTTATTCCCTGCTCTCCACCCACCCCCGTTTTTAACTCAGCGTCAAGTGTTCATACTTGCTGATTGCTTTTCAAGTGCTCCTACTATTTTTGATTAGCATTTTTTTTTTCCTCAAAGGAGTACTGTCTTCTCAAGGTCTATTGCTTTTGTACTGTTGTTTAGTCGTTAAATTGTGTCCAACTCTTTAGCCACCCCACAAACGGGAGCCCATCAGGGTCCTCTGTCCATGGGATTTCCCAGGCAAGAATACTGGAGTAGGTTGCCATTTTCATTTCCAGGGGATCTTCCTGGACCAGGGATTGAAGGCAGGGTCTCCTGCATTGGCAGGTAGATTCTTTCCTACTGACCCACCAGGGAAGCCCATTCTACTATCAGATCAGTCGCTCAGTCATGTCCGACTCTTTGCAACCCCATGAATCACAGCATGCCAGGCCTCCCTGTCCATCACCAACTCCTGGAATTCACTGAGACTCACGTCCATCGAGTCAGTGATGCCATCCAGCCATCTCATCCTCTGGCGTCCCCTTCTCCTCCTGCCCCCAATCCCTCCCACCATCAGAGTCTT
>NW_011494639.1:1743264-1766480 GCF_000754665.1 Bison bison bison | reverse complement strand
GCCACAGTACTGGAGTTTCAGCTTTAGCATCATTCCTTCCAAAGAAATCCCAAGGCTGATCTCCTTCAGAATGGACTGGTTGGATTTCCTTGCAGTCCAAGGGACTCTCAAGAGTCTTCTCCAACATCACAGTTCAAAAGCATCAATTCTTTGGTGCTCAGCCTTCTTCACAGTCCAACTCTCACATCCATACATGACCACAGGAAAAACCATAGCCTTGACTGGACGGACCTTTGTTGGCAAAGTAATGTCTCTGCTTTTGAATATGCTCTCTAGGTTGGTCATAACTTTCTTTCCAAGGAGTAAGCGTCTTTTAATTTCATGGCTGCAATCACCATCTGCAGTGATTTTGGAGCCCAGAAAAATGAAGTCTGACACTGTTTCCACTGTTTTCCCATCTACTATAGTTAGTATCTAAACATTCCACAAACATTTTTGTTGGTTGTCTGGTAGAAGGGAAAGATCACCTAAGCTGCAGATTCCTCGAAGATTGGGTTGTATTTTCTTTTTCCTCTTTGGTTCTTAGCTGAATAGGACCTACGGCAGGAGCTCACAGAGGTTTGGTGCACTAAACCAAATATGGAACCGGTTGTCCTATGCTCTGCAAAGGCGAAACACAGAGGATCCTCAAATAAGTTACATTTGAGTGAGTGCAGAGGTCAATCAAGGTAAGTATATATATATAACTTCAATACTGTACTGTACTAACAGGAAGGCATGGCAACCCACTCTAGTATTCTTGCCTGGAGAATCCCATGGACAGAGGAGCCTGGTGGGCTACAGTCCATGGGATCACAAAGAGATGGACACGACAGAGTGCCTAAGCACAGCACGGCTGTAACACAATGCAGAACAAGATAACATATCATAACAAGGATACTAAGTGCCAATGCACTTCAGACGCTGGAGAGATCTTACCTCCTTACCTAAGTGAGGGGATCACAGGGCTTTAGATGCCCACCAAGCCCTCATCCCTGGCACTGGGGACATGCCAGGATGTTGTTCTTGGTAGTGGTGGTGGGAAGGGCAGCGTGGAGAAATCTTTTACTTTATACTTTCCTGATGAATGAGTATTTTATGATAGATTCATTCTTCTTGCAATTAAAATGAAAAAGAAAGGACTAGGTGATGAAGGCAGCACAGCACTGGGTTTGGAAAGCTCCGTGGGTTGGCTGAGGGACAGGAAGACAGATTCCAGCCTAAAGATATGACACCAGGATAATCCACGAGGTGGGAAAACATGGAGAAGTTTCAGGGAGCCAGAACTGGGAAGGCTGGGCTGGCATGCTGATCCCTAGCAGGCGCAGAGCAGCAGGGAAGGCCCAAACAGGAAGCTAGGGCCATGCTGGGAAAGGCAAAGAGAGCAGCACTGAAGCCATCTGGCCACGGGAGCCTCTCGAGTCTTCTGAGCTCTGCAAGGCATGATCGTGGCTAGGCTTTGGGACGAATCCTCCTGGCCTCTGCTCAGGAGTTGGATTTGTGCTGAAGGAATCCTTCTTGGCCTTGATGGCCTGCAGCTCTTCATGCCAGGCTGGTCTCTGTTCAACGTGCCTGCCCCGTCAGTGCTCCAACCCCAGGGATGACCCACGGCACGTCTTCCAAGGAGAAGCACCAGAAGAGAGGGAAGATGATAGTTGTCTTCACAGCACCTCACAAGCCTCTCGTAGTTTCTCTTTTCTTTCTCTGGTCATGGAAAGTCAAGGGGACACTGAGATTTCCTTAGTTTCACATGTTATTTTTCACATCAAGAAAGCAAATCTCTCAAATATTGATATTGTCTTCCTCAGAATATTAAAAATAGAATTACCATATGATACAGTAATTCCATTTCTGGGCATAAAGCTGGACAACACTATAATTCAAAGATACAAGCACCCCCTATGTTCATAGGACTACTATTTGCAATAGTCAAAACATGGATGCAACCTAAATATCCCATGAACAGATAAACGGATAAGGAAGACATGGTGTATATACACAATGGAATGTTACTCAGTCATAAAAAAAGAACGAAATAATGCCATTTGCAGCAACATGGATGCAACTAGAGATTATCACACTAAGTGAAATAGGTCAGAAAAAGAAAGACAAATACCCTGTGATTTCACTTATATGTGGAATATAACATATGGCACAAACTTACCTACAAAGCGGAAACAGACTCACAGACACAGAGAGCAGAGTCGTGGTTGCCGGGGGGAGGAGGGGGGTTGGACTAGGGGTTTAGGGTTAGTCGGTACAGACTATTACATACAGAATGAATTAACAAGGTCCTAATGTATAGTACAGGGAATTATATACAATATCCTTGGATAAACCACAATAGGAAGAGTGTATATCTGTGCATAGTTGAGTCACTTCACTATACAAGAGAAATTAATACAACATTGTAAATCAACTCGACTTTGATAAAAATAAATTAAAAAATATCGATATTCTTATGCTTCTCCTGTCTATTCCTCTTTCTTTGGTCTAAATGCATTTCAAACGTAAACACACACACACTCACATACTCAGCGTGTTCACTCACTCACTGTATCTCCTCCCCTACCTACCTTGGATCCACTGGAAGCAATGAGGACAAAAAGACAATGAAAATTTCTATGAAATATCCATCTACTGCTATAGTTAGTCACAGACTTCTCATCAGCCAGCCACTTCCTGGCTGTGATCATTTCCTGTCATTTTGTTCTGTTCCATGCTGTCCATGCTGAAGACCTAACCTCCCACCCCCTGTCTTTTTGTTTTTAATTGTTTTTCAATTCTGACATGAAAACCCATGACTGGTTTCTTGAGACTGACTCCTTCGTTGATGTACATCTTTTGTATTTTAAAATATTTCTAAGTATTTGTCGTCTATTTGTCTCCTAAAGACTTTTCAAGCAAAAAGAATCTGAGCGCAAAAAGAGTTACCCACTGAATATGACTGTTGCTGGATCAGACTCCAGTGGTCTTTGTGATGGTTGATTTTGTGTGTCAAAGTGGCTAGGCCATGGTACCTGGATATTTGACCAAGCTCACCTGAATGCTCTATGGAGGTGTTTTTTAGATGAGTTTAACATTTAAGCACCAGAGACTTTGAGTAAAGTAGATTATCCTTCGTCATGTGAGTGGCCCTCATCCAATCAGTTGAACACTTTAAGAAAAATGCTGTCCTCTTCCAAGGTAGAGAGAATTCCCCAGGCCGTGGCAGACTACCTTTGGACTCAAGCTACAACATCAACTCTTTCCTGGGTCTCCAGCCTGCAGGCCAACTGCAGATTGAGACTTGCTAGCCTACATAATTTTATGAGCCAATTATTTAAAATCAATCCACCTCTCTGGGTCTCTCTCTCTTTCTGGAGAAGAACCTTGACTGATACAGCCTTCATACTCATATTCCTCCATCAGGATTACGGGTCTTCTTATATTCAAGAAATAACCTATTGGATAGCCAACCACAAGATGCCAATAAAGCAATTCTTCCCCCTCCTCCATCTTTTTCCCCACACAAAAATTTATATACATGAGAACCCCGGGTATCCAGTTCTCACCTTGTTTCATATTTTTTCTTTGCTTTTCCCATCAGTGGAGGAAAGTGGAATTTGGCTGTCGTCACTAATAAAATAGATATTGCAACTCTGAAGACCCCTGCCTTCTGGTTGAAATCTCCACGGCTCCCTTCATCTGTCTCTCGTAAGTGCTGTTTATCAGTGCTTTTACTCACCTGCATTTCTCTCCTCTGAGCCCTCTCCAAGTTCACTCTTTGACTTAACTTGGACCTTCACTTTGATCAGAATGATATATTTGATGGAATGACACAGTGTCCTTGGGATGAAGTCAAGTATTGGGCATTGCTAAGAATCTCCCACAGAAATCTATTCCTGAGTGAATGTACATCAACCTTAACCACAGCAGACATCAGCATTTACCAAGCCCTACCTACATGCAAGGCTCTGAGCAGATGATTTACAGCCATCGTCTCATTTTGTCCTGTAAATTAGACACAAGAGACTTTATTGATTGTTGCCCTGATGCTGAACTCCCGCTTTTAATAAGAAATGAAACCTCTGAGCTTTGGCTGGGTACATGGACATTAGAAATAAAAACTAAATCTCCCAGCCTGTCTTGCATGGAGATATGGCTTGTGTGACTAAGTTCTGGCCAGTGGACTCTAAGAGGAAGGGCTATGGGGAACTTCTGAGAAACACCCTTAAAGTGAGGATGGTGCTTTCCCCTCTTGCCTGATGACTGGACTTTGGACAGAGTGCCTGGAGCTGGCAAAGCCATCTTGAACCATGTGCTATAAGTGGGACAGTGTGGCAGGATGGTGGGACAGTCAGATAAAAGCAGCCTTGAGCCCTGCTGACTTGTGGAGCCATCCTACTCATCTGAACTGCTTGCATCCAGGTTATTTTTATTCTCTTTAACATCTTAAGTCCCTTGGGGTTTTCGAGTTTCTGTCACCTGTAGCTGAATCTGACACTAATGGATTCAGTAGGTTCAAATATTCTCATTTAAAAGAAGAAGAAATCGAGGCTCAAACAGGTTAGATAACTCGTTCAAAATTACTTAAGTAACAAGTTATAAGAGCTGGAGCCTGGTTCTCTCCCATGCTGAAGCCCACTGCAGAGCTTCTCGTTAGTGAGTGTGGGCCTCTAGGTGATCTTCTTATCTTTTTTCCTGGTGGAAAGATTCTTCCGAGCAAGCATAGTTTGGTGCAGCTGCTGTCGTCAGGAGAGAGGTTCAGAGGCCCCTTCATGAAAGACGCTACCACCACCCCTGTACCCTCGATCGTTCAGGAACCCTGGATAGACTTATCCCCTGGCTGCCTGACATGTTTGCCAAGTAGCTCATTTTTAAAATGCAGGGTAGCATGGCTGTCTTGCACACCCTGTTAGACTGCTAAGCCTGCCTGTCCAAACAAATCTACTCTGCCATGACTTTATTCCCCTGGCGTGTTGATGCACACACTTTTCCCACTGGGGCTTGGGGCCTGAGCATGTCTGAGAAATTGAATGGCAGCAAGTGTTTCTGCCAACACTCGAGCAAACATCCCTGGAAACAAGGAAAGGGAGAGCCTTACTGTGTAGTGGCCTGGCTTCTGTGTGGCTCTTCTGCCAAAGGATTCTGGAAGCTTCCTTCAGATAGAGAGACCCTCAAGGTCCTTCAAATACCCAACAGCAGTATACTCCACCATCAGAAAGACAGCCCCAACAGAAAAAAACATGTCCTTTTTCTGCTTCTGTGAGTCCAGGCTCTGATCTAGTTTACTGCGTGACCTTGAAGAGAGACAACGTGTTGTGTTGAAAGAGCCCAGGGTTGAGTTTTTGAAAGTGTGGCTGCTTGGTTACAACTCCCACGCTGTATAGTTCAGTCTTGGGCAAGCCATTTAGACTCTCCGAGCCTCTCAGCTCTAAGATGAGAATTCATTCACTTCCCCACCTCTCCAGGTAGGATACATATCTCCATTCCTCTGACTCAGTTTTATAAAATGTGCAGTTTTCTGATCTCTGGGCACACAGATATAAACTGGGTATAGCTTCCCTGCTGAGTTTACCCCCTACCTAGCAGCATTATGGTAAATCTCAAAGTGTTAATGGATATCATGGTAATTGAGAAGGTAGTACGCTGTACATACAAAGAGTTATTTTTAAGTCACAACTTTGGTAACTTCAATTTCCCCTCCTCTAGGGTGGGAAATCTAAAATACGCCCAAGGGAGTCAATGGGAAAATAGGGGGTGACTAGCAAACGGTTCGTGAGGCCACTAGCAAGAGTTGGGTCATGGATGGGGCATCACATGTTGAACGTGGACTCACGCTAGAGCAAGTATGTACTGAGAAACTCCTTGACACTCTCCATCCTCAGAGCCCTTGCCCAAGTTCTCTGTCTAAAGAAACCGCAGGCCTCAGACTCCTATCCTTATGATCGGGAGATGCCTCTTGTCAGCTAGGAGAGAAATTTCAATCTTTTATTGAAAGCGTTTTGCAGCAGGAAACACTTTTTTTTTTTTTTGCCAGTGCCAACATAATTTAACTATGATTTAATAGCTTCTTTCATTTACTTGTTAAATTATGCCTCTCCATCACCTTCCCTTTGGGTTTTCCCGCCTTTTGGTCCTACAACCTCCCATTATTTATTAATGCCCCATAATACATGATGGAGGCAAGCAGAAAGCAGCCATTTCACAATGATTTAGGAGGCTCCTGGCAGCGACACAAGAACAGGAGCATATGTTCTGAGAGTCTCCCCTGGACTTGCCTCTTTGGACCTGAGTTGGGTAGATCTCGGTCATCATCTACGTGGGTCCTCCCCACCCCTCCCTATCCACCCCCCTGGCCATTTTCCTGCCCTGAGCCAATTTAAAATACTTGGCTTAAAATTACTAGTGAGTCACAGCTCATGTTTTTTTTTTTTTTTCCTCCAAGTGCCAACTGCTAGAATGAGCATGCTTCTCAAAGTGGTACTTAACCTAAATGACATAAAGAGGTAATTTGCTTTCCCTCCAAGGGAGTAGCCCTCTGGGGGATGAGGAAGTTTCAGATGGCTTGAATCTTTAGGGACTCAGTTCTTAGAAGGAAGGTTGAAAGAACCTAGCTCCCTGCATCTCCTGCAATTCTTTTCTGGGAACAGCTTGGACTGTTTCGATTCGTAGGAAGACTCTCACAGGGAATGGAGTAAGGATGCTCCCAAGTACAGACTTGGAGGTGTTTCATGGCTTCCTCAAGGATACATATGGGCTCCTAGCTGGACCTTCGTCACAGTTCTGCTTCCTCCATGCGTTTGTGAGAGTCACCTCTGTTCACGTCCCCAGGCTAGGTTTCCTCCTCCTCGTCCCTTCCTCTCTGCTTTGGACTAGACTAGCCCTCCTCTGTGAGTCTGTGAATGGCCTATGGGGTTCTACAGGTGACGGGGGGAGAATGGCACCCAGAAAAGCACAGTGACCAGCCCATCGCCTCACAGTGGAAGGGGGCAGAGCCAGAATCAGAGCCAAGCTTTCCTTTCGGCTGTAAACTTCTGCTGAGGTAGGTTAGTATTTAATCTTTTGGAGATAATATACACTCAAGCCCTTAGCCCAGTGCCTGGCATGTAAGGCACATTGACCTTCCTTTTCTACAGATCACCCAAACCCATGGCTCAGTGGTAAAGAATCCATCTGCCACTACAGGAGATACAGGAGATGCGGGGTTGATCCCCAAGTCAGGAAGGTCCCATAGAGGAGGAAATGGCAACCCACTCCAGGATTCTTGCCTGAAAAAGCCAAAGGACAGAGGAGCCTGGTGGGCTATAGACCATGAGGTCGCAAAGAGTCGGGTATGACTTAGCGACTTCGTAGCATAGCAGGGTTTCATAGGAAGGTCAGGGGAGTGCATGGACAGATCCCTGCAGTGAGAGACTTGGGCTTTCATCCTGGTTGTCCACTTACTGACAGGGTAAACTTGGAGGGGCTGCATGGCTCTGTCAGCCTCAGTCTTCTTATCTGTAAAGTTGGGAGATTGGGTTATTATTTGAGATCCTTTCTGTTCTAACTTTGCTTTTCAGACTGCCTTAGTTGAGGTTGTCAAGGACTTAGAGTCCCCCCCCCCCCAAATGAATAAGGAAGTCATGACAAGCTCAAAGTAATTGAGGCTTTATCATTGTTATCCTGGGTGATGGTCAAATCAAAGCAGAAGGATTTCTTGTACTTTTTGGCAGTCCAGCCCCTTATTTCTCTCCAGGTCCCAGATGCCACTTGGCATATGCTATGCTGTGTTCCCACTGGTTCCCTTTCCAGCTCTGGAGGAGCATGATGGCACTAAAGGCTGGGCATGCTCGTGATTCCTCCTTCATCCTCCAGTACACTCACTGGCCTCCCCCTCCAGATGGCAGCAAGAGTCTTGGAGGCCTGGCATTGCACTCTGGGGACTTATTCTGACTTTCTCCTGGGGCCCACATAGCCATTCCCTATCTGGTGGTCTAGAATTAAAGCCCAAGGACGAGAGAGAGGAGATCAGAGATAAAATAATAGCTGGAACAGAGACCCTAGTCCCTTTGTCCCTCTATCATGTTACCTCCCATACCCTGCCCTGCCCTGCAGAGGGTGGCCAAAAGACTAAGTCAGTTCAGAGACTGGAGCTTTAGGTTTCTCCTGCTCACCCCAAGTTCTCTTCTCTGCAGCAAGTTCGACTTTGCGGTGACCTCCACAAACCTCCCATTTGTATGTCTGCAGTGCCCCAGGTTTGCAACGACACGCTTCACTCCTCCAGAAGTTTTCATTCCTGTGGCGCCAAGGCTGGGAAACTTTAGAGAGCCAGGCTGTTCTGTAACTAACATCAGTGTGGAATCTGCCTAAGCCTTGACTAATGTATTCCTTGCATTATTAAACACAGATTAAATATATATGGATATTTAAATGTAATGTGTTATTTTCCTAAATCTAGCTTTACTTGATGTTCCTTTGACTTTTCATTGCTCATCGTTGTCTCAGGGATCATGAATCACAGGCAGGAAGAAGCTGGAGCTTTCTCAGCACCAAAGACTTTGCAATCCCATTACATTTGCCCAAGAGACACAGCAGTAGTTCTCCCGCCCAGAAAATTACTGCTAGGGTTCTTCACACGGGAATGTATTTTTTTTCCTTCCTAGACGGAGCTTATTTCTCACCAATGATTCGAAGGCTAGGGCAGCCAGAGCCTGGCAGACTTGTGGGTTTGTTTCTGTTCTGCAAGAAAGCTTGTGCTCAGGGCAAGTCATTGAATAACAAATTTAGACACAGTCGGTGCCTTCCCACTGACGGCACCTTCACCCACCCTCCATCGACCGCACAGACTTGTTCTCCCATGGGTGCTTGGAGGACCCCAATAAGTTCTGCTTGATTTTCTTTCCGAAAATAATGTAGTTCATTTCTCAAGGTTCCTGCTCAATACCCCCAACCTGATGGTAAGGAAATTACACCCATCCACAAAAGTGGTACGTTTGGTGCAGAGTCTGTATATAACACATCATTCCCGCTTGCATGCCCCAGGTCCCCTTCTGTAAGAGGAGGAATAGGGAGTGGGTCTTGATTATCTACAGTCTTTGCAGGCTCTGACTTTCTATAGATCTCTGTGCTTCCAAGGAAGCTGAAGGGGGATATAGATACTGTGCATTTTTCCAGCTCCCCTAAAACATGCTCCCCTCTCGGTCTTGGTTAAAGATTTTCCATTTGATGTCAATCAGTCGATTGACCAGGAGCTTCTGTTTATCTCGGGTTAGTGTGTTAAACCATACGCCATTGGTGTTCCGAGCCAGTTCATGTTAGCTAACAAGAGCTGATGGTGCCTATTTCTTCCCCATTCCTCATGTTCAAGCTTAAAATCAACCACTGAGGGAGTATTTAGACCATGGAAACTAGCAAAAGCTAGAAAACAGGGCATTTTTCCCCCTGCCGGAGAACCGGTTGTTAAAATTTGTAAGCACACTACTTCCATAAACTCCCTGAGGGCACTAATCAATTCCTATAGCTCTCTTTATAGCTAACTAAACACATATTAGCATTTCCTGAAAGCTTTTAAAAGATGAGCATAGAAGACATGTCAGGTCGCAAATCTTTCCCAGTTTGACTATGAATAAGTTATCATCTCCTTTGAGCGCCACAGTCTACCAACGTTCCCTCTTTCCCACAGAATTGCATTATTGGTGTTATATTTTCTCAGTGGGGAGACACGCTTGATTCCAGCACCCATGCCCCTCTGAGGACGGTCTCCCTCTCCTGGGTGTGCTAACCAGCCTCCAGCCCCGGATTAGGAATCCCAAGGCTTAAGAAAAGATACCTGTTTTCCAGCTTCCCCTGGATCCAACACAATTATTGATAAACTCTGTCTTCAACAGGAGAGCTACCTGAGCAAGCTGATCAAAGGCTTGTCTGGGAGGGAGGAAAAGAAGCAGATGCTGGGGTTCTTGGTGAAGAAGAGGGTTATGTGGCTGCACTGAGGCCAGAGGCAGCGCATGTCACCTGGACTGAAAATCCCACGGAAGGAAAGGAAAAAGCCAAGTTCAGTGTCCACAGTATACGGTGTTTGCTCTGTCTGTCATACAATTAGCAGCAATGTGCCTCCTGACTTGGAAGTCCTTCACAACAGCTTGACCTCTGTTATTCTTCCTAGATGACTTCTCTGGAGAAACATTTATTAAGCTAGCAATTAATTTTATTTGACATCCATGGGTCTCAAGGGTCAGAATGTGAATGTGGCCATGGTTGAGGGTAGAGTACAGGAAAGTGGCAAAGAGGATTCGTCCTTTTCCTGAACCCTGCTTTATTCTTTGTACTTTAGTCAACATAGTAACTGGGCCCCTAGGAGGAAAGGGGTACTTTCCAAGATGTGAGGACCCAAACAGAAGAGAAAGGTTGAGGCAAGAGGGAGGCTGGGTGCTTGTGCATCACCAGCTCTAACTTTAAGAGACTTTTCTCTGTTTTGTCTTTAAGAATGAACTTTTTTAAAAATTGATTTTTATTGGAGTACAGTTGATTTACAATAGTGTGTTATTTCAGGTGTACAGCAAGGTGAATCGGTTAGGCATACACATAGATCCACTCCTCCTTGGGTTCTATTCCCATGTAGGTCATTACAGAACGGAGTAGAGTTCCTTGTGTTATAAAATAGGTTCTTATCAGTTATCTGTTTTATGTATAGGAGTGTGTGTATATGTCAATCCTAATCTCTCGGTTTATCCCTCCTCCCCACCCCCCACCCCCTCTGCCTTCCCGGTAACCATAAATTTGTTTTCTACATCTGTGACTTTAAGTTTCTGTTTTGTAAACAAGTTCATTTGTACCATTTTTTTTTAAAAAAATTAACGGATTCCATTAAGGAGCCTTTCAACAGAAAGTGTCTGTAACTCAGGTAAGCAGGGAGTTAAGGTCTGTGGAGAATGGAATTTTCCTCGTGGTCGTACAGACTTGTTTTAACCACAGGAATGAACGCAAGATTCAACTTGTTTTCTTAGCTATTGTCTGGAACTCTCTCCGCTCAACCGCCGGCAGCTGGAGGTTTAATGTGACATTTTTCTGAGTATTATGATTGCTCTCTGGGCTTCTCTGCACAGCTTTCCTTTCTTCTTTTGCTTCCCTCCTCCTGTCCTCTCAGCCCTCTAGTCTTCAAGCGCTTTCCAGTAAGCAAGCACTTGCCTTTCTGCCTCCAGCCAGGGGAAGCCATCTGGGGCTGGTTTATTTACTTCCTTAAGATGTGTGTCTCCTCTCCTTCCTGAACTCCCTATCCTGCAACTTTCCCTTGAAACCACAAGCCGACGCCCTTACCACTTCACAAATCCCGGAACAGAGCGCGGACAAGTCCTCAGGGAGGTGAGCTGGATTCAGATACTGCTGCAGCCATCAGCAAGGGTTTCTCTACAGCCTCGTCAACACAGGGAAAGAATAAGCCCATTTTCTCTCAATAAATGATTGCTGTCAGCCCCCAAGCACTAAATACCTTCCAAGCCTTAGTTAGAGGTCTATTTATGGATTTTTGCTTTAGATATTCCAGTCTCTGTGCAGCTCCTTCTAAGGTCTACCCAATCCCAGCCATCTTCATTCATTCATCTTTAATTGAAGCAGAGCTCAGAAAAAGTTACCCCCAAACTGGTTGACAAATTGGGGGTGGGAAAGATGGATTATTTCACAGGTCCTCTCTTTCGATTGCCTTGATATTGTGGCCGCATCTATTTCATCTTTTTGCCTGGTTGTCTGAGTTCTCCCCGTGTCCAAGGGAGACAAATGGCCAGAGAAAAGTCAGCATGCCCTGAAACCTCAAGTAAGCTGAAAGCTCCGGGCTTGCCTTCTCTCTGCCAATATTGCAATGAAAAAGCATTCCTGAAGACAATTATGTTTTTTATTTTGTTTTAAACCAGCATTAGAGAGATTGAAACAGATTTCTTCCCAAAGCATTCCCCTTTGATGAGGTGCAAAAAGGTTAAACAAAAAAGCCAAACTTTGGTTTCAACAGTAAGACACCTTTATTCTAATTGTAATCATAATGATCCAATGTGTTTGGGATTTTGTTATTTGGAATTAGAATTAAAAAAAAGACATCCTGTAATTACCATTGAACTTATCTTGAGGCATAAATCTAATAATTAAATACTTTCAGGTTTTATTCAGTGAGTAATTAAAATACAAAAAGAAATACTGTGGTTTCTTTTCCACCTTTTTAAGGAAAGTTCAAAAATTATCAATGGAGTTCTATAGAAAGATCTGGATATTATTGTGCATAAAACACAATTCTTAACAAAGTTTTAATTTCAGTTATTTATAGTCCTCTGCCCTGGTGATCAGGGTGTTTGAGCAGGTGAGAAATGATGGAACTAGGAGTTGGATCTGGATGAAAAATCGTTCCTTCAAGAAAGATAGCTCCCCAAACTCGAGCTTCATTTTTATTGTCAGCAAGGAAAGGGAGGCAGGTACTGTGCGATTTTTATGAGGACTGAGTTCTGTTTTCTGATCAGTTTTGGCAAAAATTAACAGGCCATATGTTTTCTCCTCCTGGAAGTGGAGTGAGATTTGGCAGCAGCAGATGATTGTCGAGTCCAGAGGAAGGTCTTGCTAAAGGGGGTGCTTGAGGACATTGAGCTCCTTTCATGGGACCAGGCCCCAAACGTGACCAAACTCAAATTTGGATGGGAAGAGCAGGAGCGGACTGGTGTGGGGAAGTGCCTGCTTAGACGGCAGAGTCTCTTAAGAAAAAGCATTTTTACTGAAGGATAGTTAATGTGCAATATTATATAAATTGCTGTTGTTTTAGTCTCTAAGTCGTGTCTGACTCCTTTGTGATGTCCTCAGCAGAGTCTCTGCTCCCATGTACTTTTGCAGACCTAGAGAAAGGGGAGGAAATGCAGCATATAGTTTCTCTATTCACTGGAAAGTTCTAGGACTCAGATTTTCAGAAAAACAGAAGTACTTCCACCTAAATCTTTAGGCTTGCCTAAAGTACAGTTAAATCCATCTGATAAGTGGAGTTCTCTCCGTGTCAGCTTGGGTTTTCTGCGTCTATCTGGCACCAACCCAAACTCAGCACGGAACACTTGCTGAATCAATCCACAGCTACCCCTCCAGGTGAGGTAAGAACAAAGAGATGTCCCCCCTCCCACCCCCAAGCGGTGGGCAGTGGTCCATGGGTCTATGGCAGTAACTTCTTCAGGTTCTTCTTTCCGAAGCCCTTCATTTCCTGATTCTCTTTGGTTGTAGCCTAAAACCAGAGCCAAGAACTCCACAGGCTTGGACCCCATTTCATCAAAACTTTTCCCACACCTCAGTGATCCAAGGAAAATGAAATTAAATTGCTTCACCATAAAAAGCAAGAGCTGAGTCATTCATCTCAACTGAATAGAACGAGGTGGTAGGTCCTCTCTCTCTAAAGGCTCTTCACTTATTTTAAAAATCACAATGAATTAGGACCTCAAGTGTAACCCCAATTAGAGACACGGCTGTCAAGCCTTTGGACGCAGCCTCACAACATACCCATAATTTAGAGCCTGATGTCAGCCCCACAGGGAGCTGCATCTTAGCATTTCAAGCAGCTGCCTGAACAGAATCCTTTTTAGCAAATGGCACTAACATATATTGTAGGCAAAACAGTCAAGATGGACTAAGAGCCCAAACACAGAATGTTCGTGTAATATTGGGTGGGTGAGGACCATACTACCACACCAAGATACAAAGCATGAGACCAAAGGTGTCATCATTCAGGCAGTCGCTCAGTCCGGTCCGACTCTGAGACCCCATGGACTGTAGCCCACGAGGCTCCTCTGTCCATGGGATTTTCCAGGCAAGAATACTGGAGTGGGTTGCCATTTCCACTCAGGGATCAAACCCATATGTCTCACGTCTCCTGCATTGGCAGATAGATTCTTTACCATCGAGCTGGCTGGGAAGCCCAAAGGCAGATACTATTAAAAGAAAACAAACAGACAAAAAAACTGATAGATTTAACCACAGAAACTTCTGAAGCCATTTTGCAATAAGAACTCAATAAAAAAGGCACCAAACTCAGAAGATTATTTGTGGTAAATATGATACAGGGTTAACATATAGATTTATGAACATACATTAAGAAAATTACAAGCATGTTAATACAGAAATAACGTAACATGGCAACTAACAAAAGGAAGGTAAGTAGAAAATAAATATTAATACATTAAAAATGCTCAACATTACTAGTTTTCAAAGGAATTAAAACAACTATACGGGATTTCAATCTGTCCATCAGTTTGGTAAAAGATTAAAAGTCAGAACCCAGCCAGGGTTCTGAGCACGTGGGGTAACAGTCTGCCCTGCAGGGAAGTCTCTGAATTGGCTCTAGTTTCCTATAGGGTCCTTTGACCACATGTATTTCAAGCCTTAAAAGCAGCCACAGCCACGGGCCTAGTGATTGCGGTTTGCTGAGAACTCATCCTCAGAAAATATCAGGCAAATACACAAATATGTATGGGGAAGAATGCTATAACATCATTACTGGTATGTACAGAAATCTAGAAGCACCCTACGTGCTCAAAAACTACAGTACAATATCAGTAACATAGGAGAACACCGTGAAGTCAATAAAATGCTGGTATATCGAGTTATATCTGTTGATAAAGGAAGATGACTGCAATATATGGTAAGATGAGGAAGTGTGTTGGAGAATATTTAGTCAAGTTTTGTTTGCTTTTTTTTAAAGGACAAAAATGGAAGTATTTTTTTAATGTGTTTATATTTTGCTTTCTAATTTAAAATTTTTCTATGTTTCCTAACTTTTCTATTATTTGTGTTAAAAAACACAAGAAATGACACGTAATAGGCAGAATAAAGGCCCCTCTCCTTAAAATGTTCATGACCTAATTTCTAAAACCTGTGAATATGTGGAGTTATATGGCCAAGGAGACTGCATATGTAATTAAGTTAATGATCTTGAGACAGATTAGCCTGGCGTATCTGGTGGGCCAGTGTAATCACTAAGGTGCTTATAAGAGGCAGGCAGGACGGCCAGAGTCATAAAGATTTGAAAATGCTTTGTGGCTGATTTTGAAGCTGGAGGAAGAGGCCAAGAGCCAAGGGACATAGGAGACTTCTAGAAGCTGGAAAAAGCAAGGAAAAAAATTCTCCCTTAAAGCTTCTACAAAAACCCTGCTGATACTTTAGTTTTAGCCCAGTGAGACTTTCGACCACCAGAACTGTCAGAGAAAAATTTTGTATTGTTTGAAGCCACTGCTGCTGCTGCTGCTGCTAAGTCGCGTCAGTCGTGTCTGACTCTGTGTGACCCCATAGACGGCAGCCCAACAGGCTCCCCCATCCCTGGGATTCTCCAGGCAAGAACACTGGAGTGGGTTGCCATTTCCTTCTCCAATGCATCAAAGTGAAAAGGGAAAGTGAAGTCGCTCAGTCGTGCCCGACTCTCAGCGACCCCATGGACTGTAGCCTACCAGGCTCCTCCATCCATGGGATTCTCCAGGCAAGACTACTGAAGTGGGGTGCCATTGCTTTCTCCTTGAAGCCACTAATTGGGTGGTAATTCATTACAGCAGCAATAGGAAACATATAATCTGTAAAACCACTCCCACTCTCAGGCCCTGCTGGGTGGAGGGTCAGTAGGAACAGGTGTGGAAGACCTTTTGGTTGAGGGACAATCCTTCTGTGTTAAATTTGGGGAAGTGAATAACTATGGGTAGATGGAGAGATTTCTCGTAAGAATCATACCCCTAAATATTTTTAGGTGTTTAATCATTTACTTTCCCTTTAAACTGAAATGTGGGGGACCTGTGTTTATTTTGTTCATCTCTGTATCCCTAGCATTAGTCCCATGCTCAGCTGCAAGTCAGTCCACGATCACATGCTCTTGAATGGAAAAATACATGGACAAGATTTCAAAACCTACTGTCTAGCCTTTGAAGCCCATCTTCCAGCTGATGCAGGAACTCAAGCCTGAATTTCTTGTCTTTCTCATCCTCCCCCTTCCCTCGTTCTTCTCCCTGCCCCCCCCCAACTTCTTTTTTTATGTGGATGGTGTAGAATTTAAAGCCAAGTGGGGCTTGTCGCTCACATTTGGGTGGTCTTTCCTTCTGGGTTTCAGAAGCCCAGAACTGAGCTTATAGCATTTGGACACACACCCACCCACACTCAAAACCACAAACAGCAGCCACGGTCCTGAAGCAGTACTTTGACACTTGGTGTGTGTGGAGGGAGACACGTAGGACTCTGGAGGGTTTCGGTTTCAGACGTTTTGCAGATGCTACTTGGATGAGCTCTCCAAGGAAGAGTTCCAGGTCCTCAGAACAAGGCCCGAGCCCTGGCGCAAGTGCAAGAAAGGGGTCTGCTCACAGCCACGTATGCTCGACTGCCCCTTGAGGCCGTAGACTGACTTCTTTCACAAAAGCCTGGACTCCGTACAGCCAGTTTCGGGGGAAGGAGTGGAGCTGGTTGCTGGTGTTTTCTCTTCTGAGTATTTAGCCTTTTCCATATGGAGTCCCCAAAGGCCACGTAGGGCTTCCACTGGTGACCTGCAGTGGAGAAGTGCCAAATGCCTACCTCCAGACTCAACATCACTGGCTCACCTTGGCTCTCACTGGCTCTCCCTTTAAGTCTTGAAGGGAGAGCAGAAGGAAGAACTGTCTAGCAGGTGTCCTTCACTAACAGGAAGCAGACTGCTTCACACAGTGGCAGCTTCCTTTCTAAATAGGTAATTATTGAGGGAGAGTCTGAAAAGGCACTGACCGGGAGTGCTGTAAAGATGACTTCCACTCCAGATGGAGCTCAGTTCTATCAACAAAGACTTGGCCAACTCTCAATCACGTGACCCCATGATCATTCTCTAGAGGCTGAGTCTGAGGGGCTTATAGTAAAATGCAGCCATGGATAATCGATGGGGGAACAGGGTCTTAACTAGTGTGATCAAAGATAAAATTCAAGAGCTTATAGAATAAAGTAATGGGGATTTCCAACCACTGGCAGTCCAGTAGTTAAGATTTAGCTCTCCCAATGTAGGGGGCCCAGGTTCAATCCTTGGTCGAGGAACTAAGATCCTGAATGCTGAGCAGCCAAAACAGAAAAACAAAACAAAATAGAATCAGTCATGGAAGTGGGTAAAAAAGACATGATTTCACAAAATAAAAACCCCTGTGTCCCAAATCCACAGAAATCTTAAATCCACAAACATGTGAGATTCAGTACATACGGTAGTCAAAATAGATTGGCTTCAGTTCTGCTAGAGAGCAGAGGGTCAGATTAAATGCTGCCTCCAGCCTTTCCCATTTTGAACGTATCACTTCTCTTCCTGGTCCAATTTGCCATTGTTTACACAAAGCTGGTCATTTGTGCCTCCCCCGGTCTCACCCCTGCATTTCCACTTGTCAGTCATGAGCAAGGCCAGGCGGGAGAAGCAGGGAATTCGATTTGGATGTTGTTTCTCTGCTGCTGGAAAATCTCGAGGGACTTTCTTTCATGTAGTTAAAAGTCACAACTCAGGAGGGATCCAGGTCCTCGGGGAGTGTGAAAACTCCGTGCGGGCAGCTTGCCTGTTGGCAGCTAAACCCGTCCCTGTGAGAGGGCAGGGGGCCTTCTGGAAAACTGCACTAGACATTAGACCTGACCGAGGGGTTTTGTTGTTGTTGTTATTTTAATCATGAAATCTTAGCACTAAAGTCTAGTAAGATGGTGCTGATGAACCTATTCGCAGGGCAGCCGATGGAGACTCAGACAGAGGAAACAGACTTGTGGATGTGGGGGGCAGGGGGAAGGAGAGCGTGGGATGAACGGAGAGAGTGGCATGGAAATGTATAACGATCATATGTGAAATAGACAGCCAGCGGGAATTTGCTGTATGCCTCAAGGAACTCAAACCAGGGCTCTGTGATAACCTAGAGGGCCGAGTAGGGTCGGGGGTGGGAGAGAGGTTCCGGAGGGAGGGCACACATGTATACCTGTGGCTGGTTCATGTTGGTGTATGGCAGAAACCAACACAATGTCGTAAAACAATTACCTTTCAGTTAAAAATAAATAAATAAAACAAATAAGATCTAGTAGATCCTGGACATGGTTTGTCTGTGGTTCTTCTATGCACTCAGCAGACTGAGGCCGCTGCTTTACACAAGTACAATGAAAGGGCTTGTACTTGAAGCGTACGTTCAGAGGTGGCCGGATCCAATATTCCTCACGTTTTCTCTTCTTCCATGGTTTTCCTGTTTTCATGCCCACGCTGTAGCAGGTACTAAAGGCATAAAGACCAGGGAGTTTTTCAAACACTCTGTCTTAGGGTAATGTCTAAGAGCTCTTCCTTCTCCCCAGGGCCACCCCACTGAATCCATATCTCAAAAAAGAAAATTGCAAAATCAGAATAAATGTTTAAATCTCCGCAAAACAAAACATGTGCACCAAAGTCAAAAATTACTGAAGTCTTAGATGGTTACACATCAATTTCTAGTATGCGCTGTAGGTACATTTTAATATCTTTGATGTGATGTAGGATGTGACCTCTAAATAAGCTTACCTGGGGCCTGCAGAAGCTTTACAGCATCCTTTTCTGTAGCTTCAGGACGGCTCCAGTGCCTACAGAGCCTGCGACGTGTGCGCAGCCTTCAGTGGCTTCTTCTGGACTTGCTCTCTGAACACTGGGTGGCAGCACGGAACTTCCTAAGCTTTCTCCAGAGTCTAAATGCAAACCTGAGCAATTCCACCTTAAGACGGACCATGCAGAGAAGCATGCAAAAAGTGCAGTGATTCTGGGATGTGGCTAATCTCTATAATTCACCTGATTGCAGATACAAGTGACAGCTGCAATAGGGGTGATGTTCGCTCATTCCTTGTGTCACTGGAATGCTATTTCGAATCTTCCTGAGATTAGAAAAAGGATTACAATTGCCCCCAGGGCCTTGCCATGTAATTTTTATCAGTCTTGATCAGTGAGTTCCCCCAGGCAGTGTGTGTGTGTGAGATGAGCAGCCCATGATGGGAGGGGAGGCTCCTGGGGACCACATGGTCCATTTTTTCCTCCCCTGGGACTGAATTTCCAGATTCACCCCCAACCCCAGGACTCTTGCCTTCTCACTTTTGTTATGTCCTGGACTCTGTTGAGCAGGGCCACTTCAAGGACTTATTCATACAACCCATGTAGTTAAACCGGGCCCAGTGCTCAGAAGCTTCCTGCATTCGGTTTAATCTTCTGCTGCTGCTGTCTTAAAATTATGAATAATTTCTAAACAAGGACTCCTGCATTTTCACTTTGCAGTCAGCCCCCTGCATAAAATGGCCAGTCCTCCAATGGAGAAGTATCGTCAGAGGTAGATTTTTTCCTAAACCTGAACTCCATTCTCTCTTAGCCTCCTTCAGCAGATGGCTTAGCTTAGAATTGGGAATGCACACAGCATGACTTTTGATCAGATATACTGGAGTGCTGGTGTGGAGCCCACCTCTTCACGCCCAGGTGACCGGGAACATATTTGCTAACCTCTGGAAGGGTTCCTCAGCTGTTAGAAAGGTCTAACTGTGCTTACATCATTCACAGGATATGGTGAGTATTAAGTGTTAGGGTCTGTGTGAAATGGCCTGGCACAGTACAGACACTCAGTAAACACTGCTTGTCCCTTTGGCCCCTTCGCTCCTGGAAGTCTACACTGATTCTTTCTTGTCATCTTCTCTCCCCAGAACAGCGCACTCCAGCTGGAGTTAAGGCTTGGTTTTATTTTTGATGGAACAGGTCTAAGGCAAGAGTTCTGTCCATAACCTGATTCCTTGTGACTTGAAAGTCATTTCTCATCATGTTCAGAGCTCTGTTCTGAAGAAGAGATGCATGACCAAATAGTGGTTATGATTTCTGCATCACAGGAAAAGCTGGCTTTACAGAACTACCTACTGTTTGGGGAGCCTCTAAAGACAGCTTCTGATGGAAATATGTCTCCAAGGAGTTTGCCCGGTAATAATTAGCGTAATATGTTGCACTTTTGCAATGCCTTTTTCTCCAAGGATCTGCAGACATTTGGCAAACAACCATTAATCACATCCCGCTGCCTTGATGTCAATTAACTGTCGGCTGGTCTACTTGTCTCCCCACCTGGATGTAGATCTGGAAGGTCCTGGGTCCTAGGCCTGCTTCTGCTCCAGACTTTTGTCTGGTATTGAACAACTTTTCTGGGCCTCGGTTACTTGAGATGTAAATTGAGGTTAATAATTTCTATTTGATCTCAGAAATCCTATTAAGACAAAATGCCTCCCCGAATGGAAACACACTTTAAAAAGTAGAAATAACTTCCCAATGCAAGGGATGGCAATATTACATTTGGACAGTTGAGTTCAAGTTTAAGATCCAGCGCTGTACCAAACAATAGATTTTTGTAGGCACTGAAATTTCCTGTTGCTGAAACTGGGGTCAATATGTCCAAGAGGCAGCTGGGAAATTGCTTAGAACACTGAGAGAATAATTGGCTTTATAATAATATTCTGCAAGCAGCCCACTTGCCCTAGGCTCACAAAATACTGAGCAGGTACCAGAGGCTCAAAGAATTCTCAAAGAATTTTTAAAACTTCCTTAATCACCCCCATGTCAGAGAGATTTTTCCCTCTTCTGAATTTGTATAACCATCAAAAACTTATCATACTCATGTGGCATTGAATGAGGCAAGCTTGGGCTGCCCTTCATGACTTGAAACATAGCTCTGCCTTCTCACCTTGGTGGTAAGTAAATGAGGGAAAGAATAGAGGAGAGTAGATATTTGCAACCTCACACTTGGGCTTCTCTGATAGCTCAGTTGGTAAAGAATCTGCCTGCAATGCAGGAGACCCCAGTTCGACTCCTGGGTAGGGAAGATCCCCTGGAGAAGGTATAGGCTACCCACTCCAGTATTCTTGGGCTTCCCTTGTGGCTCAAGGGAATCCTCCTGCAATGCGGGAGACCTGGGTTCAATCCCTGGGTTGGGAAGATTCCCCTGGAGAAGGGAACGACTACTCACTCCAGTATTCTGGCCTAGAGAATTCCATGGACTGTATAGTTCATGGGCTCGCAAAGAGTACAACATGACTGAGTGATTTTCACTTTCATTTCACTTTCACCAAGCACAGTGCTTTGCACTAGTGTGCCTTTGATAATAATTATCAGTACCAAGAGGCTGGCTGAGTTAGTCTGCCACTTCCGACTTTTCAGGCTCTGCAAAACACTCTGCTGCTGCTGCTGCTGCTGCTAAGTCGCTTCAGTCGCGTCCGACTCTGTGTGACCCCATAGACAGCAGCCTACCAGGCTCCTCTGTCCCTGGGATTCTCCAGGCAAGAACACTGGAGTGGGTTGCCATTTCCTTCTCCAATGCATCAAAGTGAAAAGTGAAAGTGAAGTCGCTCAGTCGTGTCCGACTCTTAGCGACCAGGGACTGCAGCCTACCAGGCTCCTCTGTCCATGGGATTTTCCAGGCAAGAGTACTGGAGTGGGGTGCCATTGCCTTCTCTGGCAAAACACTCTAGAGTTGTAAATACAAGAAGAAAATCTTACGGTAGTGCTTCTGTGCAATGGGAGCTGAAGTCTCCCATCCAGAAACATCATTCCTGTACTAGGCTGACCGACTTAACCTTTAATCTGCAAAGGCCTTGATAAATGCTGTCACTTCTAGTGATTTAATTAGTTTTATGAAGGATCTTTGGTGACTTGTGTGGGAAAGTTTATCAAAAGTATACCCAAACGCTTTCAAAAAAGCCAAAATGCTATTATATTATTGAAAAATCAGAAGGCTCTTTGATGTGAGTTTTGAGAGAATAAGGATGTAGTTATGAAGTACTTGGAGCTTCTCACTGTTAAAACAAATGACAGATAAGATCTCAGGCTGCTTTGTCATGATAATTCATCACACTAAGTACATCTATATCAATTTCTATTTCTATATTCTTCTACATCTGTATGGCTCTTAAAGGTTTTTAGCTTAAGCCTCTCCACCAGCTTGCACAGTGCTAGAATGATATCACATGAAGAATGCCTCTTGTGTGCATGCACGTGTGCTCAGACATGTCCGACTCTTTGAGACCCCATGGACTGTAGCTCACCAGGCTTCTCTGTCCATGGGATTATCCTGGCAACAACACTGGAGTGGGTTGCCGTTTCTTCCTCCAGAGGATCTTCCTGACCTAGGAATTGAAACTGCATCTCCTGGTCTCCAGCATTGGCAGGCAGATTCTTTACCACTGCCCCACCTGGGAGACCCAACAATGTATATTATGGCTCATAAAAGATTGATGCTCTCTCATATAATGAACATTCCCCTGGAGAAGGAAATGGCAACCCACTCCAGTACTCTTGCCTGGAGAATCCCATGGATGGAGGAGCCTGGTGGGCTACAGTCCATGGGGTTGCAAAGACTCGGACACGATTGAGCGACTTCCCTCCCTTCCCATCTAATGAAGGGAGATAACTATTCACAATATTGAGTAAGAGATGAATTAGTGTGTATCTGGTAAGTTATTGTAAAGGTAGGGAATAAACTTCAAACCATCTGTCCCTAACTAATCAATATGCTATAATAATTAAGGTCATTATCTTTTTTTTTTTTAAAGTTGACCTCTGAAACAGGGCTTGGAGTCTTACGGCATTAAATAGTCTCTGAGGCAAAGGCCAATTTCTTCCAGCCCCAAATCATGAATTTGCTTCAGAGAATTTCATGACTCAGTAACTCGTCATTGAAACTACCCTCCTTCCCGGCAGAAGCCAGGCTGACCTTGACCAGTTCTACAGCTCTCACACTCTGCAGCCAAGATGGAGTTGACTATGTCATTGAAACGTTTCATGGAAGAGGGATGAACCGTCTCTATTTTAGGCTGAGGTTTTCTGAAAGCTTGTAAAGCTAACGATCCCTAGAAGCCACTTGCCTTCCCTCCCAAGCTTTGAATTGTCTACTTCTGGTGATAAAAACGAGTCATAGGAAGTCATTGAGTCCATCCCTCTGTCTCCAGGCTGGGTTATATGTTAAAAGTTCCAGAAAGATGGAGTCATAACAATCCTCGTGCTTGATAGTACCTTAGGGTTTACCAAGGATTTTATATACATCATTTTGTTTACCGCTTTCCCCCAAACCCTCCAAATGAGTTATTACTGTCTCCATTTTACAAAGCAGAGGGAAGGCCAAAGAGGTGATTATTCGTTTGTATGTGCCAATGCCTGAACACTGCTGCTGCTGCTGCTGCTGCTAAGTCGCTTTAGTTGTGTCCGACTCTGTGTGACCCCAGAGATGGCAGCCCACCAGGCTCCCCTGTCCCTGGGATTCTCCAGGCAAGAACACTGGAGT
>NW_011494639.1:1721843-1743164 GCF_000754665.1 Bison bison bison | reverse complement strand
CTGCTGCTGCTGCTGCTAAGTCGCTTTAGTTGTGTCCGACTCTGTGTGACCCCAGAGATGGCAGCCCACCAGGCTCCCCTGTCCCTGGGATTCTCCAGGCAAGAACACTGGAGTGGGTTGCCATTTCCTTCTCCAATGCATGAGAGTGAAAAATGAAAGTGAAGTCGCTCAGTCGTGTCCGACTCCCAGCGACCCCATGGACTGCAGCCTACCAGGCTCCTCTGTCCATGGGATTTTCCAGGCAAGAGTACTGGAGTGGGGTGCCATTGCCTTCTCCGGCCTGAACACAGACCCGGTCAAATGTCCTGTCTACAATATCGCTGTGAATTTAGGTTTTCTCCAGAACAGGAATTTCCACCACTTCCTTTTAGGTCCAACAGTCCTTGGAGAGGACTGCTACCAATGAACTCCTCCTGTCTCTAAACCTACATCCTTAGTTCTCTTCTGGTTTAATGCAAAGGGGCTTCTGTTCTTCAAGGAGTAGTCTTAGATGGACCTAGAGTTTATAGCAGCTGCTCTTGTAGTCCATCTTCTCAAGGTTGAGTACTCCAATCTTCTTCTTTCACTGGCTTGGAAGTCTAACAGTTCTGCCTTTGGACATTCACCTCACTGATGTGTGTTCTCTCCTGTAATAAGGCCGTAGTGTCACATATCTGAGGGGTGCCTGTGAGGATTAAATCAGAAAATACATCTGAAGTGCATATCTGAGAGACACAACAAATATCTTTAATGTTCCTTCTTTTTTGTTCCGTTTTTAATTTTTTACTTAAAAAAATTACGTTTGTTATTTTGTATTGGAGTATAGCAAAGACCCTGATGCTGGGAAAGATTGAAGGCAGGAGGAGAAGGGGACAACAGAGGATGAGACGGTTGGATGGCATCACTGATGCGATGGATATGAGTTTGAGTAAACTCCAGGAAGTTGGTGATGGATAGGAAGGCCTGGTGTGCTACAGTCCATGGGGTCGCAAAGAGTTGGACACCACTGAGTGACTGAACTGAATAGCTGATTAACAATGTTGTGATAGATTCAGGTGGACAGCGAAGGGACTCAGCCATACATATACAAGTATCCATTCTCCCCCAAACTCTCTCCCATCCAGGCTGCCACATAACACTGAGCAGAGTTTCCTGTGCTATTCAGCAGGTCCTTGTTGGTTAGGTTATCCATTTTAAATATAGCAGCGTGCCCCTTGTCCATCCCAAACTCCCTGACTATCCCTTTCCCCTATCCTTTCCCACAACAACCACAGGTTCCTTCTCTGAGTCTGTTTTGTAAATAAGTCTGTATCAGGGCTCACCATCTTCTCTGGCTTTTCCATTGTGCTTGTAGATCCCCGGAGAGAGAGCGTACTCCCCGTTTAAGAGCAGAGGTTGGTAGCCTGGCACTTTTCTAGGAAAGGGACTTTGCTTTTGATAAACTTCCCCAAACAAAACACCAAAAGAATCCCAGAAATACTTGAGGGGCACATCAGGGGTTAGCGGTCTCTGTGCTGACTCAATACCTTTTATTCTTGTATTATCCATGTGCACCAATTATAGCCCTAAAACATAGCCCGGAGGCACCACCTAAGAGCATTTGATTTATTAGTTTTATTAAACACAGATGCCTTTAATGTGGAGTTGTTTGTAGCCCGTGCTGGATTTCTAGCTACTTTATCGCATCTATTGGCCAATGTATGAATTATCTTCAAAGGACACGGCTTTTGCTTTTTATCACATTTTCTCTCCAACTACCAAGGAAGAGGTCACTTGGGAGACACATCCTTTCATGGCTTTCATGGCAAGAAAGTAGCCTCATAGATCAAACGTGTGTTTGTTCTGGAATGGCGCAGCTGCCAGGCCAGGCTTGGAGGAGGGGCTGGCACTGCTCAGAAATGTTCATCCATCACTCACCAAATGGGACTCACAGGTAAAGGCTTTGCTGGGAGATGAGTCCAGGGAATGGAGGGAGTGGGGAGGGAGTGCTCTGCAACGGGAGCTCATTTGCCTTGGGGCCACAGAGGGTTTCAAGTCCTGTGTGTGGAGCAGAGTAGTTTTATGATGTCAGAGGCAAATGACTGAATCGCCCTTAGCCTTGGCTATTTAATCTCTAAAATGGGATGAGCTTCCCCTAGCCTCCTTGCAAGCAGTGAGATTATCAACCAAGACGCATCCCCTTCCCCTTCCTTTGGCTAATTACAGCCTCAACGGAGGGTCTTGACCTTGAGGGTTGGAGTTGGTGAAGGAGAGCTAGGTGGGAGAGTCAAGAATCTGTCTCACTATGGTTTGTTTGCACTGTGTTCAGTCCTTGAAAAAAGGATTTTCCATAAATGTTATCAATGTTCAACACTTATTTCATTCTTCCGCCTTCTTCTATTACATTTTTTTTAATTGGAGAATAATTGCTTTGCAATATTGTGTTGACCTCTGTCCCTATTACATCTTAAGTTGCATAAAAGCATCATCCTCGCTTTGTTTCATTTCTGACTTCTCACAGCACCCAGCACCAGGGCAGGTGGTCAGAGAATGTTTTCTGAGATAAAGTTGAATGGACTCTTTTTTTGTACCTCTGTGATTATTTTGTTTTGTTTCTGTCTGGTCCAGCAGTCAGGAGGAAGATTCTAAGGGTACTGGCTTCAGAGTTCCATGCAACAGCCTGGTATCTTGGAAAGAACAAGTGATAAATCAAGAGACCAAGGGTCCTGGCTTGAAAAAGTCACTTAATATCCTGGGCCTTAGTATCCTCCTCCATGACACATGAATACTAATATTGGGTTGGCCAAAAAGTTTGTTTTTGGCCAACCAGATAGTATTTACCTTATGAGGTTGCGGTGCAGATTAAATAAGTTACTTTATCGAAACTCTTAGCAGAGTACCTGGCCTGTAGCGAAGGCTTGTCTGAATTTGTTACTGTCACTACCACTGCTATTATTATTATTATTTCTAACTAGCTCTGTGACATTGGGCAGAGCTCAGTCCCTTTCTAGCTACAATATTTTATAATTTTGATGAGTCCAGGGGAGTATTAAAAAGCAAGAAATAGGGGAAAAGAAAGGCAAGACAAGGCGGAGCTTGCATGTGGGTGGCCTGGAGCTGAGTCCATCTTTGCTGACACTGAGCTTTGCGTCACGGTGTGTGTGAGTTCATGATGGTGCCATCACTGAGGGCTTGGCCAGAGAGCTCCTTTCCCCCCAGGTTAAATGCTGAAGCTGACAGATTGAGTCCTGTGATGCTCTTAGCAGATAACCTCTCCTGGTTTGCAGCAATCTAAACTCATAAATACTGGGGAAAAAAATTGCAACCCCCTGAAACTGGCAATGTTCCTCAAGGATGAGAGCCCAGGTGGAAGTTTCCATCCAAGGAATATTCTAGGAAGTCAGAGACCTGGAGGCTGAGGCTTCAACTCGGGGCTGGAATTATTTGAGTTGTATTATTCAACAAAAATTTTCTACCTTCTAGGTGGAAGGGTAATGGAACAGCAGTAGAAGAGTGGGCCTAGCTGTCATCTTTGGCCTTGAGCACATCCCGTCATCAAATACTTCATACGTTGGTAAATATGATGTGAGGGGTGGGGTGATGGAGCAGGTGGGGCTGACAAGGCTTCTTGCTTCAAGCAACAACTGTCTTCAGGATGGATGGATCCTCAAAGGAATGGCAGAACTTGATACCTGCCGTGGGGTTGTGGAATGCAGCCCCAGGAGAAACACCTACCAAGGAGAGAGGCATTTATAATGCTGGTGGGGTGGGGTAGCAACAGAGTGATTTACTACCGACAAAGGAATGTCTTGCTTCCATCGAAAATAGAATTTATTGTCACTCTAATGTGTGGTTTATCCAGACAGAAGAGCAACATTTTGTTAGACATGGCTTGCCTGCTATGTCTGCCCCTGATGCCAGAATTATTTAAATAATCAAAATTAACATTTTTTAAATGAATACATTCTGTTGTAGAACGTTCACGTGGGAAAGCAGAAAGAAAAAATAAAATATTTTTTTGTAATCTGATGACCAAAGATAGCCAATTAACATTTTGTTAGAATTCATTCTAGTTGCTGTTATTTTTAAACATGGTTCAAAACAGTATATAAACATTTTAATTCTGGCTTTCAAATTTAGCAATTAAGCCTGAGCATTTCCATGTTATTAGAAAGGTTCATAAAGTGATTGTGATGAGATTATAGTATTCTGTTGGTTTCTGTACTGAAATTTACTAAACCATAATGCTGCTGACAAAGGTCCATCTAGTCGAAGCCGTGGTTTTTCCAGTAGTCACGTATGGATGTGAGAATTGAACCATAAAAAATTTGAGCACCAAAGAACTGATGCTTTCGAACTACAGTGCTGGAGAAGACTCTTGAGAGTCGCTTGGACAGCAAGGAGAGCAAACCAGTCCATACTAAAGAAAATCCGTCCTGAATATTCACTGGAAAGACTGATGCTGAGGCTGAAGTTCCAATACTTTGGGCACCTGATGTGAAGAGCCAGTTCACTGGAAAAGACCCTGATGCTGGGAAAGATTGAAGGCAGGAGGAGAAGGGGGTGGCAGAGGATGAGATGGTTGGATAGCATCACTGACTCGATGATCACGAGTTTGAGCAAACTCTGGGAGACGGCGAAGGACAGGGAAGCCTGGCATGCTGCAGCCCACGGGGTTGCAAAGAGTCAGACACGACTTAGTGACTGAACAACAACAAAGCTGGCAATCACTTCATGTCCCTTCCTCTGTGCCAGCGACTACTCCAAGTGTTTACATACCCTTACATACCCTAAGACACTTAATTCCCCAATAGGCTCACACTGTTAATGTCTCTTATTTTATAGGTGAGGAAATTGAAAGGTTAAATAACTTGCCAGAGGTCACTCAGCTAAATAGTGGCAGTTAGTGTTCTGGGGACTATTCCTAGCTTCTCTGCACTACCCAGCCTCTAGGATCTCAGATTATAGCTCTTAAAAAAATAAAACTGCTGTGAAGGGGTGTCCTCTCTTCCATACAGGTTAGAGCTTGGACTGCTGAACCAAGGAGGCCCCTTGGGTGCATGGATAAAGAGGCTGCCTAGCCAGTGGTCTGCCAGGAACCAAGAGACAGAGTGCTGGGGACAAATTCCAACTTAAGAGCCTGAGTAAGAATCTGAGGTAGAAGCCTGTTTACCCCCTCTTCTTCTTTTTTTATTCCTGCTACTTCATATGAAAAGACACCCCAAATCTTTTCAATAAGAAAAGACACAAATTTTTTGTATGCAGAAACTCAGGCTTATTAATTGTAGCAGATTATTTTCTCCCTATTTCTATCTTTATGCCCTAGATTAGCATGGAGTGGGCTTTTGTTGAATTTTAAAAGTCCTAGGAGAGGATCTGAAACCTTCCCTTATAGCTCAGTTGGTAAAGAATCTGCCTGCAATGCAGGAGACCCAGGTTGGATTCCTGGGTGGGGAAGATCCCCTGGAGAAGGGCATGGCAACCCACTCCAGTATTCTTGCCTGGAGAATCCCTTGGATAGAGGAGCCTGGCGGGCTACAGTCCACGGGGTTGTAAGAGTAGGACACTACTTAGCAACTAAACCACCACAGGAGAGGAGTTTGCATTGGGTGATGAGAGTAGGGTGACTCATTTGATTGGATGAAGGGCAGGTGCGGGCATGGCTCAAACCCTCCAAGGTCTTCTCCCTTCTGGTGAGCACCCTTCCTTCTGACCCCGCACCTCTGCAGGAAAGTCTAGACGTTCATCTGCCTCTTGGCTCTTGGGCCGTCTGAGTATAGGAAGGTGGGTGACAGAAAAGGCTCCTCCGGGTGGCTGATGGGCAGGATGAGGTCGGCTTTGTCTCCATCTCCCTTGTCGGAGGCCTCGGAACTAAATGTGATGGAAAGCAGGCAGGAGCCTGACTTTGATCGCAGGTCTAAGGTTCTGCAGTCCAGATTCGCCAGCAGATAAATTTCTATCTGGGTCCCCCTGTGGCTGTAGTGCCTGTTTCTCAATTGGTTTAGACCATAGGGAGAGGTGTGTGATTACAACCCAACCTCCATCTTTGTGTTTTGGAGACATAAAGCATTAATGTGAGAGTCACTGTCCACTCCACCATCACCCGCCACCACCCTGAACACTTAGGGGACACAGTCTGGCGTCCTCGACGTCTCCATCTCCCACTCTCTATAAAGAATCCTATCTCGAGAGACAGATGGCTGAATCTCTCTGAGGTTCAATTCTTGGACTTTGATGATGCAGAATTCCGATGACTTGTGGTGAGAGGCAGAAAAGAGAGGTAAGATGTTTGGGAGGAGGGGCTGCATATAAAAGGACTGAGCTTTACTCATGGGGAAAATGAAAGAACAGAAATGGAAGAAACGGGGAGGCAGGGGAAAGCTAAGAACTCACACGGGTACCCACAGGACTCCTTGGGGAAAGGATTCAGATCCCCTGGGGCTGCGAGTTATCCTGAGAATCAGAGGAAGGAGGAAAGGTAATTTTTAAGAAGTTTTTACTAGGAGCTATGAATTGGGCTCCTTTGACATCTCTTTTTTTTTTTTTTTTTTTTAAGAGATTCTGTTCAATATTAAAATTCTCTAAAAAGCTGGAAAGATGGGGTTTCTTTGAATATGACTTAATTTGTAGATGGGGCTGTAACTTGGGACCCATTTTATCTGGGTTACATACATCTTCCAAAATATTAAATCGGACTCAACAGACACTCTCAAATGGAAACAGGAGAAATGCTTCTAAGTGTCCCAAGCCCTGGGATGTGCAGGCGTAGACTCTGTGTGTGTGTGGATTCAGGGCTGTGGGAGGTCCCAGATTGAGCCAAAGCTGTTTGATACCAAAGATGGGCTCCCTCTGGGGAGTCCTCCTCACTGGCCCCCTGGCACCTACTTGTTGGAGGCGCCAAAGACATGCTGAGAAAGAGTATGTCCTCGACAAAGAAGGCCAAAGCGTGTGAGCGTGGTCCATGACCATGCAATAAAGGGAGAGAAAGGAAATTCTGACATCTATCTTTGAGAACCCAGACCCCGTGGTAAACACAAATTCTTGGATGAGGGGACAGCTATAAAACAGGAGCACAATAGGACTTCCCTGCTGGTCCAGCGGTGGAGAATCTGCCTTGCAATGCAGGACATGCAGATTCAATCCCTGGTTGGGGAACTAAGATCCCACATGCTGTGGAGTAACTAAGCCCAGGCAACCAAACTACGGAGCCCTCAAGCTCTGGAGCCCACCCACCACAATTGAAGAGCCCGTAGGCCTCAGCGAAAGATCCCCCATGAAGCAATGAAGAAAGACCCTGTGTGCCGCAGCTGACACCTGACGCAGCCAAATAAATAAACATTGTTTTAAAAAAAGAAATAGAGGAGCATAACAGAAGCATCGGCTTCCCTGGATGTCCCCAGATCCAAGAGACACCCTAGGATCTGCACACTGGTCTAGGTGTCTGTGGTCTCGGCAGTAGGTATCAGCAGAGGCGCCGAGAGTCAGCGGATACCACCTGGAATCCAAGGGATGTGGGCGATCATGTGGGGACAGAGACGCAGAGATGCTGTTCTAAGACAGACTATGGAGTCCGAGAAACATAGCTTACTTTGATTTTTATTCTCCCTCTGCACTCAGGTCAGAGAAACCTGACATTATCCCAGCGGGTAGAAGGAGGGAGAAACTTTCAAATAGGTGTCAGCTGCACCACGGAAAGTTTTGAAGAAGTTTGGCAGGAACCCCCGTTGGCAGTTACATTTGCGTTCCCGACGTCAGGTCTGTAATATTTGGATTCTGGGCCCGGGCAGATGGACCATTTGCCACGTGTCTGCTTTTCCTGGCTTCTGTTTTCCGACAGCCCTTGCTCACTTGGATCAGGCTGTTAACAGATCTGACTCCTATGCACTCGGCACTTTATACGTAGATGACATGTGTCCTTACACACGTGGTTTTCTGGTTCTCAGCGTAAGGACGTGAAGAAGTAGAGGGATGAGTTGCTTCGTCTCTAGCCCCATGTGGGGTCCTTCTGCCCCTCTCAAGTAGACCTTGCTCTGCGTCGGAGCGGCTGGCACAATTCGTCTGAGGCTCTTAACGCTATGCGGCCACGGAGCAGTGCATTCTGTGGTAGTTTAAGGAGCCAGAACATCCATCAGAGATCCATACCCTGACCTTTAGGAGCTGGTGGGAACTGGTGGAGGGGAGAGAGGATGGTCCCCGAAAGGCCTTGAGTTCATCTCCAAAGCTGCTGGGCAGCAAATCCAACTACAGTTGGTGCATACTGGCTGGTAGGTAGACCTCACGTGCATTTTGTTGCAAAGAGTTAATGGCATGTTTCAGAGGAAGAATAAAGACACACATGTATAAGTCAAATCTTGATGGGAACCTCTGGAACAGACAGCCCCGATAGTAGGCGCCACGGCTACCCGGACAAACCGGGTTTCAAAAGGCCACGTTCTCATCAGACCACGTGCACAGCCAATATGCCCCCACTGGGATAATGAAGGCGGCTGCACTCACATGGCCCCAGGCAGGTACCCAGTTGCCCTGTGCTATGATTTCCATATGAAGGAACAGCACCACATTGGAAAGAAATGTAAACCTAGCTGGTTTCGTGGGTTCTAGACACTATTACTTGCCATGATTGCCCCACGGCACCTGATTCGAGAGGGAGAGCTCAGCTAACGGCAGCTGCAGGAAACTGGTCTCTTTACCCTGTAGTCTTGGGATTCTATTTCCACCTTGGAGGCTCAGATCAGAAGCGACGCATTAAACATCATCCTCAATTCTTTGCTCCACAGACTAGTTACAAGATGGATATGCTTTTAAACCAGGCAAATCAGAATATGGGATAAAGAGGGATTGCGAGAGCTTAGCTGAGACGGTCTGAAACGTCGAGTGAGTTTCAGATTCTAAAATAGAGAGGCGTTCACACTTTGCCTAGGTCTGAGGGAAGTGTGGCCTCCTGAGTTTCTAAAAACAAGAGGTCTCAGAATTTCACAAGCAGACTTTATATCAACATTTGAGTTGTGAGAATGAATCAGACAAACGTGAACCGAGAGGCTCTGAAAATGGATCTGCAAAGTGTTTTGGCAGTTGAGGATTTTGGAATATTATTAGTGCCCTCCCACCCCAGACACCACCAGATAATTGACTGTCTGCATCTGGCTGGTATATGTTTGCCTCCCAAACAAGTGGTTTGGAGCCTATCATGAGACCCCCCCCCCTTTTTTTTTTTGTCTGAAATGCTTCCTTTCCCTATTGTTATTATTTTGGTGTTTCATGTGTATGTGAAGTATAAATCTGATAGAGTTTAGTGCATTTGGAGAGTGATTTTGGATTTAAATCTCTCCAGACACCCGCATCCAGATCAACACTCCCAAGAAAGAGGCCAGGACTGTAATAGACACGCCTCATTTTCTGGCTTCAGTACCGGGACCCGAGCAGCAGGAGTCAGGAAATTCAAGACGCTGCCTTCTTAAACCTGATAGACATTCCGAAATTTGCCAATCAGACTGAAAAGCTATTGATTCCCTCCCCTCTCCCCCACCCCCGCCCCCCGCCCCGCCCCGGACCCCGGACCCCGGACCCCGGACCCCTGACCCCCCGACCCCCGACCCCCGCCCCTCGCCTGCAAAAGATGACTCCCAACCTGGAAACCTGCGGAAACTGTATTTAGCATCTACGATGAATGCATTTTTGAGCTACTGAACCTGATAGGCTTATTGCTTCCTTTATTCTAAGAAACCTAGAGCCAGGCCATTCTAAAGTGAGGTGGAAGTGAGGAACGCTGCTTCACTAGCTGCATAGATGGCATGAGGCAGCCTGATATGAAGCACCCCAGAGCAGGAAGGAAACGCTGACAAGGTCTCTCAGGAAAGACCTCTGGCAGCGCTGGGAGCACCCTCAGGGTGGAATCTGAGAGTTGGGTGCTCCAGTCGGAGGGGCAAAGCGCTACCACTAAACGCGCGTCCTCTTCCACCGCTGCGATGGGACACTGTTGACTCAACGCGGCCATCTAGTGGTCAGACGCGGCCATCACCGCTGGCTCTCGGACTTGCGGGGCTGGACCGGTGCGGGTTGTGGGTGCGGGTGCGGGTGCGGGGGTCTTGTAACAATTTATCTGAGCTTCCTGTTCTCCCTTCTCATCCTGTTTTCTACCTTCTTCATTTTTTCCTGTAGGAAGCCAAGGCCACTGTTTCCACCTCTCCACAGCTCCTTTGCTCAAGCCACCTGGCTTTTTGGACCTGAATAGATTTCTCCTCTCCGTTTGGAAATCACGTTATTGCTATCTACACATTGTCACCAAAACCAATTTGTGCAAACTAACAGGCTTATCAGCGCTGCGGAAATGAGATTAAAACTGCTTCCAATGAAACAGATAAAAACCAGATGAATGAAGCCCTCTAATAAGACATTAAAGATAATGACAAGAATGATTAACTAGTGTGATATATTGAGCAGTTATGAGAAGTTGGATGCCCAGGATCAGCAAACTAATAAAAAAAAGAATCTACCTTTAATTCCCTTTAGTCAGTGAGGTATAATCACATCAACATTACGATTTTTTTTTGTTTGTTATTATTTATCTGTGAGAGCAATATCACACCTTGCCTCCAAATTGCTCAGAGCTTATTAGCAGAGAAAAGAGAGAGAGAGAAAGAGAGAGATTGCTTTGGGGCGGGGAGAGCTTGTCTCATTTCAGCTCTTTAAGAATAAAAAGGAATGCTTAATACCCTGCTTGCGTTTACACACCGATTATGCAGACACGCTCTCATTTTTGTTTCATCTCTGAGAGCGGTCTATTCAGAGCCAGACGGTTTTACATTATGCGATCAGTTCGTCAATTATTGCATTATCGAGTCACATCAAGACAACCTGTAAATTACATCTTGCTGGGGACGTCGCCGGAGCCACTCTGCTGCCCTGGAATGCTTCCTTGCAGGGAGCCCTCCTAGTCATGCTTTAGAGTGTTTCTCTTCTGGCTCTGTTGGATTTGAGGTCATGAAAGAAGGACGAGGCAGGAGAGGGCAGTCGTTTATTATTCATCTAGAATTTTTCCAGCCCTACTACATGACAAGCCCAGTGCTATGCTCCAGGGAGACGGGTGAAGAAGAACTTGACTCAGCTTTCAAGGAGCCCATAGCATGGGGGAAGGGGGCAGGGAAAGGAAGGAAGACAATTAAACAAAGGCCATACCAAGTAAAGGAACCCATGTGACGAGTGTGTTCTTGGCAGACTCTTTGCGACCCCATGAACTCGAGCCCACCAGGCTCCTCTGTCCATGGTATTCTCCAGGCAAGAATACTTGAGTGGGTAGCCATTCCCTTCTCTGGGAGATCTTCCCCACCCAGGGATTGAACCTGGGTCTCTCACATTGCAGACGGATTCTTTACTGTCTGAGCCACCACAAGGGACTCTATGATTAACACCGGTTAGCATGATGGGTCTGGGATCCAGGTCTCCCATGTGGCGCTAGTGATAAAGAACCCGCCTACCAACGCAGGAGACTTAAGAGATGCAGGTTTGATCCCCAGGTTGGGAAGATCCCCTGGAGAAGGGCATGGCAACCCACTCCAGTATTCTTGCCTGGAGAATCCAATGGACAGAGGAGTCTGGTAGGCTGCAGTCCATGGGGTCGAAACAAGTCAGGCACAACTGAAGCGACTTAGCATGCATGCATGCTGGGGATCCCTGGAGGAGGAGACAATTCTGGAGAAGCTAGGGAAGGTTCCCAAACAAGGAACTCTTTGAAGTAGGTATGAAAGGAGGAGTAGGGTTTTACTAGAGAGGGAAAAAGAATAGGGTGGAGATGAAATGTGTGCATGAACAGCCACAAAGAAAGCCTGCTGTGTGCTGGGAATAAACGCTTCATGGGAAATGACAGCCTAAGAGAGTCAAGCAAAGCCTGGGCACAGCCAAGAAGGACCCTGTATTCTGTGCTGAGGTTTGCACATTTTTATCTTAAAAGTCGAGGCAGTCCATTCATTCTTTGTAAGAGTAGTTATATGATCAAACCTGTGTTTCAAACTATAACTTTGGTGAGTTGTAGAGAATGGGTTAAAGAAAGAAGAGGAGGGAGTTAGGGAAACTCTACTCTGAGTCAGAAACACTGACAGAACCAAGACAGGTGTATATCTGGACTTGAACAAAGCTACTAACTGGCCCTGCAATTTTGGGTGGAATCATCTCTTGAATCACAGTTTTCTCATCTGTAAATCTAGGATAGAAATAATTACTTTTTGAGGTTATAGGAAAGATCAGAAATAACATAAAATAAGGCCCAGGTGTCCAGCACATGATAAGCTCGTAACAGACGAGGTAGTGATAATTCTTCATTGAGCATTGCTGTGGGGGCATGGAAGGGATTGGGTTAGGATGGTAGGGGGTGTGTGTGTGTGTGTTTGGTAGGAAAAGTGATGAATAAAATAATACTAAATTATCACATTATGTTGAGAACAGAAGGGAATCTGGAATTAAAAAACATGTTCAGATGGTTATATTATTTTTGTCATTGATGTACTTCGTTGAATGAAATTTCATGGATTAGATATTTTTGCAATATTTTCACGAGCCAGCAGGTTACAAACAAACACCCACCTCATCCGTTTCACAAGGCAGCTCTGAGGGTTCAAAACTGGTGGTGAAATTCTTTGATTACCAGAATGTCTTCATGAGGACAGGAACTTTGCTCAATGGTACATCCATAATGCCCAGAACTCAGCAAACTATATATTGAATGAGTGGATGAATTCAATATGAAGAGGTGTGAAAAGCAGCAGAAACATTAGATTACTTTCTAGCTAATAGGGTCCAAATATCCAGTTTCAGTCTTTCCATTCCGCTCACTAAAATTTGACCCATTATTGATTCCTTCTAAATATCCTTGGCCTCTATACGCCGTGTGTATAGAATGAGGTGCTTGGTATAGAGAGGTGAGTAATACAGACACGGTCTCACCCTGAACTTACCACCTAGTGAGTGTGGGCAGTTGAATCTCACAAAGGCTGTGAAATGTGTGGGCTCCTTCCTCCTCTTCCACTGCACCCTGCTCTCATTCCACTTGAGATTTGAATGATGGGGAAACATGAAAGGCACGAGATGGAAAGTGGTGAAATGCAATAAAAGAGCATGTATCCCGGGGTCACGTGCCTCCTAATGCCACTACTTACTAGATATGAGAGTTTGGGCTGGATACTCAGCCTCTATAAGCTAAAATGTCCTCATCTTTAAATTATTTTCAATAGAAATTAGTAAAATCAGGCATGCAAGTTATTTGGTGCATAGTAGATTCTTTTTTTTAAACTTTTTACTTTGTGTTGGAGTATAGCCTATTAACAACGTCATGAGAGTGTCAAGTGAGCAGTGAAGGGACTCAGCCATACCTATGCATGTATCCATTCCCCCCCAGACTCCTCCCCCGTCCAGGCTGCCACATAACACTGAGCAGAGTTCCATGTTCTATGCAGTATATCCTTGTTGGTCATGCATTTTAAATACAGCAGTGTGTATGTGTCCATCTCAAACTCCATAACTGTGCCTTCCCCCAATTCCCCCCCCTCCACCCCTGCCCCACCAGCAACCACAAGTTCATTCTCTAAGTCTGTGAATATTTTTCTGTTTTGTAAGCTAATTTGTATCAATTCTTTTCAGATTCCACATATAAGGGATGTCACATGACATTTCTCCTCTGTCTGACTTACTTCACTCAGTATGACCATCTCTAGGTCCATCCAGGTTGCTGCAAATGACTCAGTGGTTTTTTTTTTTTTTTTTTCCCTTACCAAGAGATTTCCTTGTAGATGAAATTCATAGCTTGGAGAAGACAGTTGTTTTCCAAAGGGCTCAGAGCTTTGCTATCGACAAGCTGCTTCCCCTGATTCCATAATATGTCGGAGAAGATAGTCAACTAGCTCAACTTTGTTCAAAATGAGGAGAATCTCCTTTCAGACCTTCTGATAGCTCTTGAAAATGTGTATCTTTTCTGGTGGTTTATTAGCATGCGACCAGACCTACATGTTTGCAGATAAAGTAGTCCTCTGAAAAATGAACGGGTAAAAATATGCTCTAATGAAAAGAAAAACCTAAAAGCAGTATGTTTAAAAAAAAAAGTTCTGTTTACAGAATCACAGACAGAGAACAGACTGGGGGTTGTGAAGGGGGAGGAGGTTGGTTGGGGGAAGGATAAGGTGAGTGCTTGGGTTTAGCAGACATAAACTTTTATGTATAGAATGGGTAGACAGCAAGGTCCTGCTAGCATAGGGAATTATATTCAATACCGTATGATAAACCTTAGTGGAAAAGAGTATTTTTAAAAAGGGAGAAAAAAGTTCTGTTTAACAAAACAATCTCACTTTTTAAAATACCACATAAAGGGAACTGAAAATATTAACTCCATTATTTTTATATTCACTGCTAAATTTTATAAACATGTTTAAAAAGCTATTATTTCTGAATTTAATAAAAATTTAAATGTGTCTTATTGGTATCATTTTTAAGTTTCCAATCAAGATTTTCTTCTCACTTAAGCCAATCCCTTGCCTGCCATCTTACCTCTTTCCTTGTCCATCTACAGAGGAAGGTTTTCATGAAAGTTTAGCATGCTCGTAGACTCCAAATTTTATGATCAACATATTTCATTCAAAGACCATATTTAGAAATAGTTTAAAATATTTGTGTATAAATGTATTTTTAAAAATTCGTTTTTGTGGAAAATCTGTGTGACGACCGAATGTCCATTTTATGAAGTGGGTACTTACTCCTGGAGCAAAGACCTAGAGTCTCTGTAAGTTTGCATGTGTTACCATGGCTCCTTGACTAAGAAAGTGCCCTTCCTCTAGTTTCTAAGATCTCCTGTTTGGAGAGAGTTGAGGGTTATTATAGATAAAATGTAGATCCAAGAATACTATGTAGATCTAATAAAGGGAGATGCTTATTGAGTCTGAGTTGCAGTATCTTTTTAGTTCCTTTCTAACTTGAAATGTATATGTTTCTGTGACTTTGTGGTCTAAAATCTAGGAAGAGGCTGCAGCTAGGGTCTGTTTTATTTTCTGAGCTTTCTCCTACTTGGTCCCTGGAAAATAAGACTTTTCCCTCAGTTCAGTTCAGTCACTCAGTCGTGTCCGACTCTTTATGACCCCATGGACTGCAGCATGCCAGGCTTCCCTGTCTATCACCAACTCCCGGAGCTTGCTCAAGCTCATGTCCATTGCGTCAGTGAGGTCATCTAACCATCTCATCCTCTGTCATCCCCTTCTCTACCTGCCTTCAATCTTTCCCAGTATTAGGGTCTTTTCCAGTGAGTCAGCTCTTCACATCAGGTGGCCAAAGTATTGGAGTTTCAGCTTCAGCATCAGTCCTTCCAATGAATACTCAGGACTGATTTCCTTTAGGATAGCCTGGTTGGATCTCCTTGCAGTCCAAGGGACTCTCAAGAGTCTTCTCCAACACCACAGTTCAAAAGCATAAATTCTTCTGTGCTCAGATTTCTTTATAGTCCAACTCTCACATCCATACATGACTACTGGAAGAACCATAGCTTTGACTTTTCCCTCAGGTAAGTATATAATCAAAAGGATAAAAGGAAGTACCAAAATAGTTAAGATTATATAACATTTTGTCTATTTATTGCAATATAAGTGGGTTTATTATATGGATGGATATGAATTCTACTCAATCATTACTTTCAAAAATAGAAATATTTCTAAAAAATAAGATTTATGTGTATCATGTGCATTAAAGTAAAATACAACTCCTTTATATTGACTATATAAATATTAGAAACAGCATAAATAAATAATTATTCTTGGTATATCTCTACATATTTAACTTCTTGGTTGTATCAGTTTCTAATATTATGACACAGGTATTTTTATGAAGAATATAATTTTGGATATGGCTTATTACTCATTTTTTAGATAAAACTGATTGCAGTATCCTTCAAAGCTACATTTTATGACTGACAAATTTAAAATTGTTCATAACTTCCATTGACTTCCTTTTGTAGACCATGCTATTTTTAGTCTCAAGAATACCTTAGATATTCATGTATCTATCTGGTAAGCTTGGAGTGAATTCTGCTGGATGAATGATATTTTTAATTTTCTTTTAAAACATGTAAATGTATAAATATTTTATGCCAAATATTTTTGCATGCTCTGTCCTTTTCCTCCATTGCTTCAAAAGATAGGTTTACAAAGTATAACTTATCAAGAAATTATCTGCAGCGTTTGAAGGCTATCTCAATATAGTCCCATTCAGTATAGAATATTTCATTAAAAAAGAATCCAAGGCATCTCCATTAGAAGGTTTTCCCTAGAGGTGAAGATATTCCAAAGTACAATTACAGAACTTCAAGGTTTAATATTTTATGCTTTTCGTCTCTTATCATTTAGCTTATCCATTTCTTCCTTTGCTTTTATGAAGTTACAATTCATCTTTCTGGTTTCAAGATTTTCTTTCAATAGTTATAATTTGCTGCACATTTCAAAAGCTGAAGTTGTTTGGTGTTCCATCAGTTGAATATCTGATTAAAGATTTACAACTTCTTTCAAACAAAATGCAACCTAAATTTAGATGACTGCTTTACAATAAGGTTCAGTATCATTGTCAAATAGTTAGATGGATCTACAAAGTAGTTCTTTAAAATTAAAACATTTCTAAAATCTGGTGGTGACAGACAGTAAAGAGAAAAAGCACGCAGTGCCACAACTGAAGCATTTTAAAATAAATGCAGCGTGAATTTTGTCACAAAAGTTTATAATTTGGCTGACTTTAAATGCAGCCTCTCTTTTGACAAGTAGATTATCAAAGCTTGTTTGGACACATTCATGAATAATACGTGCACTACAACCTATTCCAACCAGAATTCCAATTCCAAACCTGCAACACAAGTTTCTTGATTTAGTTGGAACATGGTTTTTACCACAATATTGGGCTCTACCAAAATTTGTATCATACTATCACTGCAAATACAAGTAACTTTATCGTCAAGGTTGAACTTTTTATCCAGAACTTAATAGCATTTATGAGAATGTTAAAATATTTTATCAAGACAGGATGAACTTCTAAATGTTTTAGCTTGATTTCATGTGTTGAATTTAAAAGACATTACTGGATTTAACTGAATTTCTATTTGAAGAATCTCATGACACTAATGTAAAACTGATATCATCTAACTCTTAGTGAAGTTCTCTAGCTAATGGAGCCAATACTTTTAATAGCTATAATTTCACTTTTACACATATACAGGAGAAACTTGGAATAAAGAGTGAAATTAATTTAGAAAAATACTCATTTGATCCCAATGATAAGTCATACTTTCCAGTGTTGTAAATGAACCTTCTGCAGCTGTACTTGTTATATTGACTCTTTTGGAAATAGTCTTTTTAAAATAATTACTAACTTTTGAAATAGACGTGGATGTAGCTTCAAAGTATTTGTGTCTTCTGGCAATGTCAGGTAGATGATAAATGTAAACCAAAATTTTGTGCAACTGACATTTTCATCACCAAGTTTCTTAAGAAATGGAAATTAAGCATTAAATATTTCATTAGACATTTGCTTGTTTGAGATCATTGCCTTGGAAGAGACAAAATAAAACCAAACCTTACTAAACAATAAAGTAAATACATAATTGTAGGTTTATACCATACAATAAATAATAAGTACCACTGACAAATATATTCAGGCTATTCTTTCTGTGATCTCTGGTAGGGCAGTCAAGTCTGTATTCCATGTACATATTTCACGTGCTCTAAACCGATCATCCCTGATGATTCGTACTGACCGGTAGGTAGCCTGGTAGCTTCCTGCATTTTGTGGGCTGTGGCCCTGGCCATGGTCCTGATCGCAGCACAACTGGCTGCAGGTTTACACTTCAGCCAGCAGGGGCAGCAACACTGAACACTTTCCCATCATAGCCAGACGAGAGGTAAGCTGTCCCTAGCCACTTAATCTGAACCTACTTTGTTTTACCAGGGAGTACATGCTGCTCTCGAAAGAAAAGTGTTAGTGCATATGTTTTGAAAGGAAAAGTCGGTTTGGTTATCACCTGTCATCTTTCAGATTTAACCATATGTCAATCAAAGCCCTGCTGCTGCCACTAAGTCACTTCAGTCGTGTCCGACTCTGTGCGACCCCATAGTCGGCAGCCCACCAGGCTCCACCGTCCCTGGGATTCTCCAGGCAAGAATACTAGAGTGGGTTGCCATTTCCTTCTCCAATGCATGAAAGTAAAAAGCAAAAGTGAAATCACTCAGTCCTTAGCGACCCCATGGACTGCAGCTCCTCCATCCATGGGATTTGCCAGGCAAGAGTACTGGAGTGGGTTGCCATTGCAATCAAAGCCCTACATGCTATACACTCACTGCCTACACAACTGCATACGTACTATACTAACTACTATGAACCAACTCCATATTTGACAAGACCCTGGCAGAAGCTAGAGGTACCAAGTGGAAATTGCCAAACTTGTCTTAGTTTATCTTACTGCTTTGTTAAAAAAAAGAGAGAGAGAGAGAGAAATCTAGGATACATGTTAAACTGTGCAGGATCTGGGACATTAGATAAAATTCGGGAGTGTCCCAAGCAAACCAGGGTGCAAAGTCACCTTAATAATAGGCATTATTTTCAACTGTGAAATTTTAATGATTATTCAGTGTTGGTGATTAAATGAAGGGTCCAAAATTTTCCAGATGCATATAATCTACCCACAGAGAAGGAAATGGCAACGCACTCCATTATTCTTGCCTAAGAATCCTGTGGACAGAGGAGCCTGGTGGGCTGCTGTCTATGGGGTCACACAGAGTCGGACACGACTGAAGCGACTTAGCATGCATGCATGCATAATCTACCCAAATTAAAAATTAGCAGAAAAATGCAAATATTAAACTAAGTATAGTTGAATTTCTGGTGGCTCTCAGTTTTTGTGTGTGTGTTTAAGATACAGTCTGAATACCAAATAAGTGAGCAGTGATTACGAAGCAAGCATTGCCACAGGAGAGCAGGGTCTCCCGGTGTCTATGAAGTCATTTCAAGTTACAGCCCTATTCGCTTGGTTGCCCTTTGGTTCTGTGTTACTCTTTGCGCTTGGTTGTTTACTGCCTTGGCTGTACTTGTGCTCTCTTTAATACCCAGGAGGAGATGTTCTCACACTTTCCTGTAAATATGCAATCTTTCTTTAGTGCTTGAATGATGTGTGCGAGGGCTCTTACCCATTATTCCCCTGCAGTGGATCTTACATCTTGCTTCACTTATTCCAAGCCTCCATCTGACATGGATCATCATAACATCATGTATACTCATTGTAGCAAAAGCAATTTTTATGAACAAAATGATATTTTATGAACTCACTGACATAGAGGGAGAAGAACCTGTAATTTTGTCTTCTGTGATTGAAGCAATCTCAGTTCTCATTCTCCGGCCTCCTTGGTCCCATCTAAAGGAAATTTACATCATTGGCACAGGACTTACATACATCTGGAGAGAGTTTATTCTTTCTCAGATGTCCAGTTAACCTGCAGGGGTAAGGTAAACAGGTGAGGTAAATCTGATACTATCATAGTTATCCTAATAAACAGTTGTCTGATTCCTGCTAATTCACGGTCTCAGAATTTCTTATACTTGTGTCACTGTAGGCAGCAGCCGTTTAGGGAAAGCTGTCCATGGCCCTGTCTTTCATAAGTGCCTCAACCAAGTTCCTACAGAAGTGAGTATGTACATTTGTCATTCAACCTTCAACCTCTGAAACAAAGTCACATCAAGTCACCAGTATATGGTGACAATACTGCCACTTCATTCAGCATTCAACGTGTCTTAATTGAGGACCTAGCACTTGTGGGTCACACAGGCAGGTAAAGTGAATAAGACACAAATCCTGGCCTCAAGGAGTTTAGACTGGTTAGACTGGTTAGACTGGCAGAGTGGTTAGACTGGCAGACACAGGGAGAGAACCAAACATGTTCTAGAGCGTGTCCATTGTTATAAGCATGGACCATACAAACTGTAACGAACAAATGGAGGAAAATGCCTGGGTCTGTGGGGAACTTTCCATGAGCCCTTCCAAGAGTGGAGGAATGCTTGAATTGGAGGTTTTGCCACACTTGGTGAACTGGGAGTAGTGGACGGGAGGACATTCCACGCACAGACAATAGTCATACATGATGCTGTTCACACGTTCAGGTGGGGGCCACTTCTGAGACGCTGCTGCTCTCATTTGGGACATCCTACCACCTACCTCGGAGAAGGCAATGGCACCCCACTCCAGTACTCTTGCCTGGAAAATCCCATGGATGGAGGAGCCTGGTGAACTGCAGTCCAGGGGTTCGAAAAGAGTCGGACATGACCGAGCGACTTCACTTTCACTTTTCAGTTTCATGCATTGGAGAAGGAAATAGCAACCCACTCCAGTGTTCTTGCCTGGAGAATCCCAGGGACGGGGGAGCCTGGTGGGCTGCCGTCTCTGGGGTCGCACAGAGTCGGACACGACTGAAGTGACTTAGAAGCAGCACCCACCTACCTCAGGCACTGACCGGGCCAGTTCAGTCTCATCTCTTAGCAGTGCCTTGTTTAAGTGCTTCCATAACGCCCTGGACTCCTTCTAACAGTGAAAAGTAAATCCAAATTTTAAGTTTCAAATGCTAGTTCCTCCCACAAATTCTAAGGTTTTTAAAGAGACATACGGGAAGGCCATGTTGTTTATGGTCTTGTCCTGCTAGCTGGCACAGCCTGTGGTAGAGAATAAACCCTAATGTATGAAAAAAAATGAAAGAATACATAAGCACATTGACCAGGCCATGTAAACTGAGAGACAGTTTTCGCCAAAAGCTGACCGAAGTTCTTTTAAAGTCCTGTCAGCCGCTGCTTTTAATTTTTTTTTATAGCCCTCCTTTCCCATAAACTTGGTCCAAGGGACATTTATGAGTTTTTTTCCCATCTTGCTTATGATGGCAAACTGAGACCTTTCCCCTCATAAGATCTCATCAAAATTATAGCTTGGAAGTATAAAACAGTGAACACCTAATAGCAAAGTAAGGTGGCGGTAGCTGCTCGCTTCACCACTGAGAGACTTCAGCCCAGCACACAGGATGCGTGGAAACACGTTAACCGAGGAGGCGGTGGGGGAAGCTGCTCACGCTTGACCATGTGCTGGACAAGGCTGCAGTGCAGGCGGGCTTGGCCGGCCAGAACCCAGACACGTTTGCAGCTCTGTGTTGCTAAGCAAGGAGGGCAGTGGGGAGGGCAATTGCTGAAGCAAAGGTTAATCCAAGATTTATTTGCAGGGTGCTATGTCATGAGCTCAATAAAGGACAGAAATGGTATGGACCTAACAGAAGCAGAAGATATTAAGAAGAGATGGCAAGAATACACAGAAGAACTGTACAAAAA
>NW_011494639.1:1720817-1721725 GCF_000754665.1 Bison bison bison | reverse complement strand
CCCAGATAATCACGATGGTGTGATCACTCACCTAGAGCCAGACATCCTGGAATGTGAAGTCAAGTGGGCCTTAGAAAGCATCACTATGAACAAAGCTAGTGGAGGTGATGGAATTCCAGTTGAGCTATTCCAAATCCTGAGAGATGATGCTGTGAAAGTGCTGCACTCAATATGTCAGCAAATTTGGAAAACTCAGCAGTGGCCATAGGACTGGAAAAGGTCAGTTTTCATTCCAATCCCAAAGAAAGGCAATGCCAAAGAATGCTCAAATTACTGCACAATTGCACTCATCTCACATGCTAGTAAAGTAATGCTCAAAATTCTCCAAGCCAGGCTTCAGCAATATGTGAACCGTGAACTTCCTGATGTTCAAGCTGGATTTAGAAAAGGCAGAGGAACCAGAGATCAAATTGCCAACATCTGCTGGATCATAGAAAAAGCAAGAGAGTTCCAGAAAAACATCTATTTGTGCTTTATTGACTATGCCAAAGCCTTTGACTGTGTGGATCACAATAAACTGTGGAAAATTCTGAAAGAGATGGGAATACCAGACCACCTGATCTACCTCTTGAGAAATTTGTATGCAGGTCAGGAAGCAACAGTTAGAAATGGACATGGAACAACAGACTGGTTCCAAATAGGAAAAGGAGTAAGTCAAGGTTGCATACTGTCACCCTGTTTATTTAACTTATATGTAGAGTACATCATGAGAAACGCTGGACTGGAAGAAACACAAACTGGAATCAAGATTGCTGGGAGAAATATCAATAACCTCAGATATGCAGATGACACCACCCTTATGGCAGAAAGTGAAGAGGAACTAAAAAGCCTCTTGATGAAAGTGAAAGAGGAGGTGAAAAAGTTGGCTTAAAGCTCAGCATTCAGAAAACGAAGATCATGGCATCTGG
>NW_011494639.1:1700871-1720717 GCF_000754665.1 Bison bison bison | reverse complement strand
GGATTTCTTTGGAGGGAATGATGCTAAAGCTGAAACTCCAGTACTTTGGCCACCTCATGCAAAGAGTTGACTCATTGGAAAAGACTCTGATGCTGGGAGGGATTGGGGGCAAGAGGAGAAGGGGATTACAGAGGATGAGATGGCTAGATGGCATCACTGACTTGATGGACATGAGTCTGAGTGAACTCCGGGAGTTGGTGAGGGACAGGGAGGCCTGGCGTGCTGCTATTCATGGGGTCGCAAAGAGTCAGACACGACTGAGCGACTGATCTGATCTGATGCCAGGCTCCTTCATCCTCTCCTTTCTTTTTTTCTTCTTGCTATTTTGAAGATTTTATAATTTCATATCTACCTATATTTGTCCTGGCTAAATACAGCCAAGAGCTTTTAAAAATTTCTTTATTTCTTACTTACATTTTTTTGTACTTTCAAATACATATTTATCTTACGTCAAAGTAGAGTTGAGTTACAATGTTGTGTTAGTTTCAGGTGGATAGCAAAGTGATTTAGTTACTGGACAGCAAGGAGATCAAACTAGTCAATCGTAAAGGAAATCAACCCTGAATATTCACTGGAAGGATGATGCTGAAGCTGAAGCTCCATTACTTTGGCCACCTGACATGAAGAGTCAACTCATTAGAAAAGACTGTGATGCTGGGAAAGATTGAAGGTGGGAGGAGAAGGGGCCAACAGAGGATGAGATGGTTGGATGGCATCACCAACTCAATGGACATGAATTTGAGAAAACTGGGAGATGGTGAAGGACAGGGAAGCCTGGTGTGCTGCAGTCCATGAGGTCGCAAAGAGCTGGACACGACTGAGCAACTGAATGACAACAACAACTATTATGTTTTAGACTAGAAAAACATTTCCAATCTTTTTTTTTTTTTAAGATCATTCATTTATTTTTGACTACACTGGGTATTCATGGCTGCACAAGGGCTTTCTCTAGTTGTGAGCAGGGTCTCCTCTCCAGGCGTGGTGCACGGGCTTCTCACTGCAGTGGCTTCTCTTGTGGGGCACAGGCTGTAGGTGTGTGGGCTTCAGCAGTTGCAGCATGCAGGCTCAGTAGCTGTGGCACATGGGCTTAGCTTAGCTGCTCTGTGGCATCTGGGATCCTCCCAGATAGGGACAGAACCCATGTACCCTACATTGGCAGGTGAATACCCAAGTACTAGACCACCACAGAAGTCTCAGCATTTCTAATCTTGATGTTCATCATTTCATAAAGTTTCAAATTATTCATAGCTAAAACTTGAATCTCATATTGAAAAGTTTATCTCTCTTGTGATTATGCTTTTCAGGTTCTATGTTGAGTGTTGCTTATTGAGTTGATTTTTGGCTTTTGGAGCATTAGTGATCTTAGGGCTTGCGTCAGTGATGAGAAAGGAATGTGAGGACTTCTTAATACCAGTGCAAACATTTAGATGTTAGACTACTGTAAAAAAATGAACTTCAATAGAAATAATAAATCAGCGTCAGAGGATATATAGGAATGAGTAGGAAATGTGGGTACTAACCACTTGAAACAAAGAATATGAAAATAAAAAAAAATATTTAAATAATTTGTTTCATTTATATTATGTTTGCAACAGAGCAATAATCTGAAATGAAAACCTGGTATTTATTTATAAGAGCTGAAGTAGAAAACCATTCAAATCATTATTTGATGAAGGGAGCAAAAACAATATCTTTCTAAACAGACTTATAAACACCTTTTACTCTGAGACACTTGGAGGTCTCCAAGTGATTTTTTTTTAATGAAGTATTGTAAGTCAGTTTGTTATGCATACACTAAAGGCAAGGGGTTTTCCTCAAATTTCTGAAGTCTTCAGTAAACTGGGAAAGCTTCAAACACAAGACCCAGGAGTATGGATTACAATCCAAGATTATTGGTGGCAATAATCTCTTCTCTTCTACCACTTTGTTTAGGAGAAGGTCACATTTATAATAATAAAAATAATAATTAAAATTAAAATCTTGATATTGCTTTCCACACTAATTTGAATTTCTCTTTTTCCAGTGGAAGCCAAGATCTTGGTTCAGTGTCTGAAGAAATAGTGAACAGATGATCCTAATGGTGAACCTAATACATGCTTAATTACAGTTACTGAAAAGCGTTTGTTGCTCAGCTGTGTCTGACTCTTTTGCAACCCCATGAGCTGTAGCCTGCCAGGCTCCTCTGTACATGGAATTCTCCAGACAAGAATACTAGAGTGGATAACCATTCCCTTCTCTAGGGGATCTTACTGACCCAGGAATCAGACTTGGGTCTCCTTCATTGCGGGCAAATTCTTTATTGTCTGAGCTACCAAGGAAATAATTACAGTTACTAAATTACCTCCATTCATGACTTCCCTTTTATAATACTTCCTCATTTGTCTTGTGGCTTTCTGAATCCTTCCAAGTCACTACTCAAAAAGTCTGCATTTATATGATATGTAGTAGTGACTGATGGACTTCCCAGACGGCTCATTGATAAAGAATCTGCCTGCCAATGCAGGAGCTCAGGAAATGCAGGTTCGATCCCTGGGTCAGGAAGATCTCCTGGAGGAGGGAATGGCAACCCACTCCAGTATTCTTGCCTTGAAAATGCCATGGAGAGAGCAGCCTGGTGGGCTACAGCCCATGTGTCACAGAGTTGAGCACGAATGAGTGACTGAACTCGTGTGCACAGGTGTAGGCTGACAACTTAAACAGAGGAGGTCATAATCAAACGGGAACCTGGAAAAATGCAGTAGATGCAAAAAAAGATATTGTTCCCATTAATTGAGGTGTATTGTATGGAATACTATTTTAGTTTTTCCCCTTTATAAATTCTGAAGGATCCAACAACCCTACTAAAATAAAGGTCAGCTCTTTTATTTATTTTTTTAATTTATTGGGGTATAGTTGCTTTACACAGAGAAGGCACTGGCGATCCACTCCAGTACTCTTGCCTGGAAACCCCCATGGATGGAGGAGCCTGGTGAGCTGCAGTCCATGGGATCACTAAGAGTCGGACACAACTTCACTTTCATTTTCACTTCACACATATATCTTGGAGAAGGGAATGGCAGGCAACCCACTCCAGTCTTCTTGCCTGGAGAATTCCATGGACAGAGGAGCCTGGAGGGCTACAGTCCATGGGGTCACAAAGAGTCAGACATGACTGAGCGACTTTCACTTCACATACATGTATCTAGGCTTCCCTGATGGCTCAGTTGGTAAGGAATCTGCCTGCAATGCAGGAGACCCCAGTTCAATTTCTGGGTCAGGAAGATCCACTGGAGAAGCAATAGGCTACCCACTAAAGTATTCTTGGGCTTCCCTCGTGGCTCAGCTGGTAAAGAATCCGCCTGCAATGTGGGAGACCTGGGTTTGATCCCTGGGTTGGGAAGCTCTCCTGGAGAAAGGAAAGGCAACCCACTCCAGTATTCTGGCCTAGAGAATACCATGGACTCTATAGTCCATGGGGTTGCAAAGAGCTGGACGTGACTGAGCAACTTTCTCTTGCACACGTGCATCTATTCTTTCTCAGATTCTTTCCCCATACTGGTTATTACAGAGTACCGAACAGAGTTCCCTGTGCTTTACAGTAGGTCCCTGTTGATCCTCTTTCCTATTCACAGAGTGACAGGCAAACTGATATTACTCTCTAGGGAAACATCTAGATTTTCGAGAATTCTCTAAAGATGAACTTTCTGGGGCAGCCAAGACAACTGAGAGTGGTGGCCCAGAGTAGAGACTGTCTTTTCCAGGATGGTTTATCCCAGGATGCTGTATATTGTTCCCTGTGCTATACAGTAGGACTTTGTTGTTTATCCATCTGCTATTTAATAGCTCGCATCTGACAATTCCAAACTCCCAATCCACCCCTCTGCCCCCACCCCCTTGGCAACTACAAGTCTGTCCTCTGTCTGTGTGACTCTTGCATTCTAACTCCACGGAGCCCAGATTGGGCGGAAAATCTGACCCATGAACAAAGGTCAGCCTGTCAAGAAAGAGGCATGTTGAAGGAACAATGCCTGCAAACTTGCAGTAAGTGAAATCCATCTATTTAGAGTAATCAGCCTTCTATTCAGTTCTTTAATGTAAAAACTTAACAGTGATTGCCAGAGCAAGGAGGAAACTAGAGAATAAATGAGAACAGCCAAAATAATAAAGAATAGCTGATCCCACAGGAAAAAAAGTGAACAGAAGGCAAAGCTGTGCTCTATGAAAGGAACAATTAGGAGATACGATTGATCTCATGGAAATAAAACAATATGATTGTTGCAAAAAAGATTCTTAATGGTCATCAGTTCAGTTCAGTTCAGTTGCTCAGTCGTGTCTGACTCTTTGCGACCCCATGAATCACAGCATGCCAGGCCTCCCTGTCCATCACCAACTCCCGGAGTTCACTCACACTCACATCCATCGAGTCAGTGATGCCATCCAGCCATCTCATCCTCTGTCGTCCCCTTCTCCTCCTGCCCCCAATCCCTCCCAGCATCAGAGTTTTTTCCAATGAGTCAACTCTTCGCATGAGGTGGCCAAAGTACTGGAGTTTTCAGCTTTAGCATCATTCCTTACCAAAGAAATCCCAGGGCTGATCTCCTTCAGAATGGACTGGTTGGCTCTCCTTGCAGTCCAAGGGACTCTCAAGAGTCTTCTCAACACCACAGTTCAAAAGCATCAATTCTTTGGCACTCAGCTTTCTTCACAGTCCAACTCTCACATCCATACATGAGCACTGGAAAAACCATAGCCTTCACTAGACGGACCTTTGTTGGCAAAGTAATGTCTCGCTTTTGAATATGGTATCTAGGTTGGTCATAACTTTTCTTCCAAGGAGTAAGAGTCTTTTAATTTCATGGCTGCAGTCACCATCTGCAGTGACTTTGGTCGTCAGCTAAGTGTAAAACTTGTGCTTCTTCCAAAATAGGCACTTATTGAGGGAAGCAGCTGTTGAACTAGGAACTACATTTTATAGTTCCCTTCAAAGTACACCTAGGTGAGACCAGGTGACTATTTCAATATAAGAAATATAAGAAGTGCAATGTGATATTTGCACATCAAACCTGTTGAGAATTAGCTTGCTCCTTCTTCTTTGCTGCGTACAGAGAGCTGTGCTATCTTGAGTGATGCGTGAGCCTGACTAAGGAAGGAATCAAGAGCCTTGAATCTTCCTATGTGGAGGAACTGCCTGATGAACAGGGAGCACCTGTGCTTAAAAAGGGACATGAATGAAGAAAATGTTAATTGTGGTAAGCCCCTGATGTTTGGTGGGTGTTTACTTATTTCAGTGGAGGTACAATTGATATACAATGTTATATTAGTTTCGGGAGCACTACATCGTGATTCGACATTTACATGCCTTGTGAAATGATCACCAACATAGATCCAATTATCACCTGTCACCACACAAGGTTAATACAGCATCACTGACTGTATTTCCCATGCTTTACAAGACACTGGGGTTTATTTATTAGAGCAGCAGACAGTGCTGCCCTAAGGAATGCAACTGACAAGATGTAAAAGAAAAAATATCAGTAGGACAGTGGGAAGATAAGCTGAAGACATCTCCTAGAATTTAGAGCAATTAGGGAGGGAAAAAGAAAAACGTAAGAAAATACAGGTGACATAAGGAATCGATCCAGAAGTTCTAGGCATTACAAAGAATTTCAGGAAGAGAAAATATAGAAAACTAAGGAGAGAAAATTATCAAAGATGCACTAGAAAACAAAGTTTACAGATCTAGAGATTGAATTTCAGATCGAAAGGGATCAGAGAGGCCTGAAGAAGCCCAAATTTTGATACATACTTGCAAAATTTTAGAAGATCAAGCTTAAAGATTCCCTCACATCTATTAGAATGGCTATTATCACAAGGACAAAAATAACAAGTGTTGGCCAGAATAACACTGGTACACTTCTGGTAGGAATGTAAATTGGGGCAGCCACCGTGGAAAACACTATGGAGATTCCTCGAACAACTAAAACTAGAACTGCCATATAGTCCGTCAATTCCACTTCTGGGTAATTAACTGAAGGGAATAACTCAAAGAAATATAGGCACCCCTATGGTTATCACAGCATTATTCACAATAGCCAAGATACGGAAGCAACCTGAGTGCCTGTAAATAGGTGAATGAATAAAGAAAATGTTATATACATACATGGAATATCATATACATGTAGTTATACTGGAATGTATAACTGGAATGGCATCATCGACTCAATGGACATGAGTTTGAGCAATCTCTGGGAGATGGTGAAGGATAGGGAAGCCGTGCTGCAGTCCACGGGGTCGCAAAGAGTCAGACATGACTGAGCGACTGAACGACAACAATACTGGAACGAGGAGGGCACGACAACCCACTCCAGTGTTCTTGCCTGGAGCTTGGTGGGCCACAGTCCATAGGGTTGCAAAGAGTTGGACTGAAGCAACTGACCACAGTTATACTGGAGCACACATATACATAACGGAATGTTATATGTGTGTATATAATGGATATTTTTCAGCCACAAAAAGAGAAAACCTACAATTTGTGACAACACGGATAACGTGGATGGAACTTGAGGGCATTATGCCAAGGGAGGTAAGTCAGACAGAGAAATAGAAATATGATATGGTCTCACTTATATTGAAAAAACCAAATGCATATATATACAGAGAACAGACTGGTTGTTGCCAGAGGTGGGGAGTAAAGGGTGGGCAAATGAGGGAAGGGGTCAAGAGGTGCAAACTTGAAGTTACGGGAGAAGTCCTGGGGAACGCGATATGCCACAGCAGCACGGTGCCTACAGTTAATATTTGAAATATTTGAAATTTCAAATATTTGAAAGACGCTGAGAAAGTAGCATCTGAGAAAGTACTTTTAAGAAAGCAGATCTTAAAGTTTCTCATCAAGAGAACAAAAATTTCTTTGTGTCCTGATGTGTGTTAACTAATCTCACTGAGAGAATCCTCTTACAGTATACACAAATATTTAATGATGTTGTACACCTTAAACTAATATGTTATATTATAAATTTTATAATATATTATATAATATATAACACACATATTTTTATATTATATATAATTATATATATTATATATATCATATAAATATTATAGCATATAATATATTATATATATTATAGCATATAATATATTATATATTATACAATATATATCATATAACTATTATAGCATATAATATATAATATTATATATATAATAATAATATATTATATATATATAATTTTTGAAAAGATAAACCAATGCAAGAAAAAAAAAGACAGATTATACATAAGGAAAAAGAATTAGACTGGCTTTGGGTTATACAGCATCATGGTATATCAACAGGCAAGGAAGAAATGACTTCAATATTTTAAGGAAAAACACTTTTCAATCTAGATTTCCAATTTAGATGCAGCCAACTATTAATCAATTGTGAGGGTAAAACATGGTATATTGGGACATTCAAGAACTTAGTCAATCTACCTGTCACCTATCCTTCTTAAGTGATTTACTCCAATAAAGAGAGAAAAATCACCGCAGATAATGTGGGATCCAGGAAACGATAAATGTGTGAGCTGAGAATCACAAAGATTCTAAAGATTTGAGCCAGGGCTTCTTATTCTGTGAGATGATTAATGTGCATATGGTTCAAAACTGTTTAATTAGAATTTTCTATCATTTGTATTCCAAAATATCTATACGAATTCTATACAGAGGTTTCTCTAGAAACAAAAAGTATTGCACTAGGTAGGTCGGAGCCACTTAGGTGTCTCCTACTTCAGGATGACTAGTTTCCAGCCCATCTGGGCCCCTCCTTCTGGAATTTGAAAGCAGATATTTTCCACTACTTTTTTGGTATCCTTAGTTTCCTTTTCCTGGGTTCAAATGTCAGTCCCAAAGCCTTAAACATTTCTCCCACGAAGCTTAGGAGTCTTCAAGCAAAATTCCAGTGGACTGTGCCATTCTCCAGACTTCCTCAGGCAGGTATGCAGATTAGGCTCCTAGATTGACCCCTCCCGGGGGTTTTCCAGACTGGTCACAACATTAGTCCCTCCAAACTCTGGGATTAAAATGGTTCTGTAGATAATGCTTCCTCCTACTCTCTCCTTTAAGGGGGAGGGTTCTACAGTACGTTAGCATATTAACAACTCTGAATCCTTGCAGTAAAGAAACCTGATTAACTTTGTTTAACCCAGCATCTCCAAAACACAACTGACCATAGAACCTGTCTCTCTCCTTTTTTCTAGTAACGGAGTTTAACATCCCAAGGGAACGAGATTTCCTTGAATGTATGTTGACGAAGGCTGCTCTAGCAACAAAGCCAATCTATAGACTGCGTGTTTTATCTGTAGTATGATTTTAGATTAGAAACCACCGCATACGCCATTGCATTCTGCTCTGGGCTGTACTTGGAAGAGGCAACCGTTCGTCAGTTCATGAACCAAGCTCTGCTGTCACCGACACCCAGGGGTATTGCTACACGCAAGCAAAGAGAAGGCTGGGGACCCACTCTGAGTTCTGAGTGTCTTGAATGCCACATCTGAAGATGTATAAAGATGACATAAAATCATGTCAAGCAGCTGCAAACAGATAGAGTGAAAATGACAAGCATGCCAAGGGAGCAGGAATAAATGGGGTGACCAGAACTCTATGTATGCGAAACTTAATAAATATTTTTGATGGTGACGTGATGATGATTCAAAATAAAGAAGTCAGATACACAGGATCCCAAGGGGCCAGTGTGGAGGCGGGGAGACTGGGGCTCTGCCAGTGAGATAATTGTGTGCTTGCTCTTGTGTTACAGTGAGCGCCTGGTCCTTGCCTTTTGCAGCTCTCCCAGTAGCCTTCCTGCCACTCCCTGTGGTCTACGGAAGTGGGTTTAGAACATCTAGTTAATGGAGGAGTTGGGATGCTCTGATTTTGCCCATTCATTTGAAGCTGAATTTTAAAAGCGAAGCTAAATTCATTCAATGCACAAGACTTTGCTGCTTTCTTTACAAATCAGGCATTTACTGTTGTAACCCTCACTGGGCTACAGTGAGGGTTACAATACTAAGGCTTCCCACTTGGCTATTCATGTGTACACCAGAGTGCATGGTGGTTGAAACTGATTGTGGAGCCAGAGGGACTTGTGTTTGAAACTAGTTCCTTTAATTACTAACTGTAATTAGCTAGTAATTGACCAGTCAGGTACTTTTTGAATCTTGGTGCACTTGGTTCTGAAATGGGGCTAACACCTTCCTCATAGCACCCTTGTGAGGACTGAATAAAATAAAGCATATAAAGCACTCAGTACACTGCCAGGCACTGAGGACATGGTAGCTTTCATTAATAGTTTGTGTGCTGTCTACCAACTAAACTGTTCCTTGAGAGTCTGGTCCCTTGTCTTTAATCTGGGTATCCTAAGATAAGGAACCCTGAACACAGGACACAGACATTCATTATTAATTGATCATCTAAGATTATGTTGACATAGCCTAAGGGAAAATATAAGTAATTATGCATTTAACCTGGAAAATTCAGTCTCCCAAATAAAATTTTTGTGCTCGTATAATTTTGGTTATCTGCCCTGCACTGTACTTAGCCGCTCAGTCGTGCCTGACTCTTTGCAACCCCATGGACTGTAGCCTGCCAGGCTCCTCTGTCCATGGCGATTGTCCAGGCAAGAATACTGGAGTGGGTTGCCGTGCCCTCCTCCAGGGGATCTTCCCAACCCAGGGATTGAACCCAGGTCTCTGGCATTACAGGCAGATTCTTTGCTGTCTGAGCCACCCAGGAACCCCTTTGCCCTAATTCACACTTACTAATGGTCACATCGATTGAAGGCAGGAGGAGAAGGGGACAACAGGGGATGAGATGCTTGGATGGCATCACTGACTCAATGGAGCTGAGTTTGAGCAAACTCAGAGTTGGTGATGGACAGGAAGCCTGGTGTGCTGCAGTCCATGGGGTCACGAAGAGTCAGACACAACTGAGCGACTGAACTGAACTGAATGGTCACATCTACCATTCTTGAAAACTGGTATTGGGGTTTTTGCCTCCTATCCCATACAAACAGATCCATTTCTTTTGGTTCGGTAATCTAGAATCTTTATCTCTGTTCTTTGCTTACACAGGCCTGGGGAGTGTGGGTAGGAATCAAGCTCCCCTTGGTCGGCAGCCAGATTTATTGAATTGCATGTGGATAACCTCCCAGCTCCTCACCTTACTCTCAGCGTGGGCCAACCTGGGTGGGCTGGACTGTGTTAATGAAGAGCTCAGACGTCAATCCCTCACCTCAATAGTCACAGGCATTCACAAAACAGGCAACACATAGACAAACACGTCTGGATGATGGGCTGCATTTTTCACTTTCCAGCTGGATGCTCGCATGTCACATCAAAAGGGCCCTGGAGACATGCAACGCAGCAATCGATGGATGCTGCTGCCCAGATGCCCTGCCCTCAGGGGAGTGGCCGGGGAGATGAGTGGCAGAAAGCAGCCTTCTTGGGAGTCCCTTGGACACTTCTGCTGCCAATTCTAGGAGCCATGTGGCATCAGGCAGCCACCCCTACCCAGTAAGTCTTAATGGCCGCATGCTGACTTAAAAACACAGTCTCAGAGAAGGCATTAACATTCCGAGCTCAGCTGTGTCATCCTGGTTGCCATAGCAATGCGGGGAACTATATTTTGCATTCCATGGTTATTTCTCCGCACTAATGAAATGGACATTTTTCTTCAGTGAATTGAATCAAAACTAATTGAGTAGTAATCAGCACAGACCCTGAAGTTCAAGGAAATGTAGTCTGACTAGCGCTTTGTAGAAATGCAGACACCATTAACTATCTTCAAATGAGGTTTTTTTTTAATTAGTGGAATCTTAGCAACCTATTACAGATGGGTGTAAGTGTTATCACACAAAAAGCTCCTCATTTGTTTAGTGCAGGGAGGGGAAATTTATTTTCAATTAATTCAAGTGCTGATGGGGTACGGTGGTCTGTTGTGCCCTCTTCCCCAGGAAATCTCTCAAACTGATATGTACTCCTACATGGACCTTAAAAGGAAATACAGAATCCAGTAATTGGATTCTCAGATGTTTTCAAGAAGGAGTGGTTTTTGTTCCTAAAGCCCATTCAGAGATGGAGATGAAAACATGATTTTTGTTTGCTTGTTTTTGCATATCTTAGAGCTAACTCTGTCCAAGTTCAAATCACACCGTGATGGAAGAAGCTCCAGAGATATGTTTGGGAACCCTGGGGTCATGATCTTTGTCTTTGAATACATCTACAAATTCTTCTTTGATTAATCTGATAGTATTTATTGCTTCAGTTTGGATTGTGGGTATAAACAAAAATATGGATAGAAATTAATACCCTGTCTAGGTATTAATACTCCCCTTCTATGGACAAAATCTGGTGTATTATAAGAAGATATTTATGTCCTTTGAATACGGGCTTAAGTTACAGCTGAGAGACATTTGGTTATGTGTAAAGGAGAGCTTCTTTACTGTGACAGACCTGAAAATTCTCCTAAATTTTTAAGACAGCTGGCTCATCAGGTGTGGTTCAACAGCGGCCAGGGGTTGACCACATGAGTTTCTAATTTCAGAAATTGGATTCTGTTTACTTGTAGAATCCACTGAGACATGATGTGTCCGAAGTCCCTTTGCCTTCTGAGCCTTCTCAGTCCCTCTTGGGTTTGGGAAACAGAGTCATCTCTTCTGTGAAGATGACCAGCAGGGGTGGCAGGTTCCTGACATGGGCATGAGACTTCTTGAGGTGGGTACAAGTGCCAGATTAAGGCAGGTGGGTTGGAGGAAATGCACCCCAGTGTTTTCAAATGGATAAACAGATGAGTCATTTCCCTGGGACTGGCAATCTAATGCTTCCATCCAGCACTAAATTCACATTAAAAATTGATTGCTCCATCATTTTTAAGAACAGCCAGACCTGATGGTGCACGTTAGCATTTCCTTGAGGTGAGATAAAACTGCCTGGAGTCAGTCTCTCGAGCTGGTTGGCAGGGCCAGGGGGGGAGGAAGGAGCAAACAAGGAGAGGGAACAAGGACTCACCTCCTCCACCCCCGCCACCATGGGTCTACAGTGGGAGAGGACGCTCTTCTGTCACCATGGCAACTTCAGAGCATCCCAGTGGGATTAGGGGGCTGAGAGGCAAGAAATGCCACGTTTGGAGGCATTGGGGCCCTTGGAAAGATGATGGGCTTTCGTTAGAAATAAACACAACAAGGTGGCGGGGCAATGGAGGAGAGTGGATTTATGGTTTATGACATTCCTAAAATATCTTTATTTAATAATGAAAACTTCATTATCCGGGCCTGGGTTGAAGTGTTGCTGTGGGTCCTCTGAGGATCCCAGCAAAGATCTTTCATCTTGACAGAAGTTCTAAATTACAACATTAGTGTTCTAACCGAGAGGCTGTTATTGCCTATTTGGTCTATCCAGGGAAATGAGACACACGTTGCTGCCGAGTGTGGGCTATTGAAATCTAATAGCTTAGAATATTAAAAATGGGGGCTGGGGTGGGGGTATGCCTCTCTTTTCCCTCCTTGTCTCTCCCTCTCCGTCCCCTCCCCCTACCACGAGCTGGGGAAAAGTCAAGTGATAAACCTGGGATGTTTACCAAAATTTCATTATTTTTCTATGAAAAAGAAGTAATTCATCTTTATTGTGGCCAAAGCCTTTATCACGTTTCACATCATTAAGAAACTACCGTAAGGAGACCCCGAAAGCTAATTTTCAGACCAACTGAATGAACCTATTATGCCTTTATTTTCATCCCAGGTATTTCTGTCTCCTTTTCAGCAGCGCAGCCTGACCTCCAAAAATGTGTTTGGTCTTTGGATGTTTCAAAGACAATTAGGTCTAACTGGCTCCCAGTGTTTGACTAATGGTCAGAACGGATAGCTCTCCAGATCACAGTTCAATTTTCACTCCTTCTGGCGGGGCTGGAAAATGGCCTGGCTGGGCCTGCGGACTCTGAAGAAGGCCATGTGGGAGAGCCCAGAGCTCTTCGGTCTGTGTCCCTTTGCTCCCGTTTCTTCCTCCTCATCCCTCTACTCCCTCCAACAGAAACATTTCACCTGCATTTTCTAGTGGCCGTCTCTAAGGCTTGTTGCCCACGTGGTATGCTAATAACAATGAAAGTGAAAGTTTTACTTGCTTTGCAGTGTCTGACTCTTTGTAATCCTGCTGACTGTAGCCTGTCAGGCTCCTCTGTCCATGGGACTTCCCAGGCAAGAACACTGGAGTGGGTTGCCATTCCCTTCTCCAGGGGATCTTCCTGACCCAGGGAAGGAAGGAAAGAAGGAGACCTGGGTCTCCTGCATTGCAGGCAGATTCTTTACCATCTGAGTCAACAGGAAAGCCCAATAATAACACTCCAGTACTCTTGCCTGGAAAATCCCATGGACGGAGGAGCCTGGTAGGCTGCAGTCCATGGGGTCGCTAAGAGTCGGACAGGACTGAGCGACTTCACTTTCACTTTTATGCATTAGAGAAGGAAATGGCAACTCCAGTGTTCTTGCCTGGAGAATCCCAGGGACTGGGGGGCCTGGTGGGCTGTCGTCTGTGGGGTCGCACAGAGTCGGACACGACTGAGGCGACTTAGCAGCAGCAGCAGCAGTAGTAGTTCAGTTCAGTTCAGTCGCTCAGTCGTGTCCGACTCTTTGCGACCCCATGAATCGCAGCACGCCAGGCCTCCCTGTCCATCACCAACTCCCAGAGTTCACTCAGACTCACGTCCATCGAGTCAGTGATGCCATCCAGCCATCTCATCCTCTGTCGTCCCCTTCTCCTTCTGCCCCCAATCCCTCCCAGCATCAGAGTCTTTTCCAATGACTCAACTCTTCGCATGAGGTGGCCAAAGTACTAGATTTTCAGCTTTAGGATCATTCCTTCCAAAGAACACCCAGGACCGATCTCCTTCAGAATGGACTGGTTGGATCTCCTTGCAGTCCAAGGGACTTTCCAACACCACAGTTCAAAAGCATCAATTCTTCGGCACTCAGCTTTCTTCACAGTCCAACTCTCACATCCATACATGACCACTGGAAAAACCATAGCCTTGACTAGACGGACCTTTGTTGGCAGAGTAATGTCTCTGCTTTTGAATATGCTATCTAGGTTGGTCATAACTTTCCTTCCAAGGAGTAAGCGTCTTTTAATTTCATGGCTGCAATCACCATCTGCAGTGATTTTGGAGCCCAAAAAAATAAAGTCTGACACTGTTTCCGCATCTATTTCCCATGAAGTGATGGGACCAGATGCCATGATTTTCGTTTTCTGAATGTTGAGCTTTAAGCCAACTTTTTCATTCTCCTCTTTCACTTTTATCAAGAGGCTTTTTAGTTCCTCTTCACTTTCTGCCATAAGGGTGGTGTTATTTGCATATCTGAGGTTATTGATATTTCTTCCGGCAATCTTGATTCCAGCTTGTGCTTCTTCCAGCCCAGCATTTCTCATGTTGTACTCTGCATAGAAGTTAAATAAGCAGGGTGACAATATACAGCCTTGACTTACTCCTTTTCCTATTTGGAACCAGTCTGTTGTTCCATGTCCAGTTCTAACTGTTGCTTCCTGACCTGCATATAGTGGTAGTAGTCATAATGGAGTGGGCTTATTATGTGGTAGGCCCTATGTCAAGTGCTTTCAATGCATTAGCTCATTTAATCTTCACACCCAGTTTATGAGATGTAACTCATAACTCAACTTTCCATTGGGATAGAAATGGCAAGAGAGAGTGGCAAGTTTGCTACTTAACACTGGTCAGGGATGATGTGTGATCTCTTCGGTGTTCGTAATACTGCATGGTTAGTTCTGCTAGAGATACTAAATGAAACATAATGTTGAAAATATCTTCCTAAACTATGGCACCAGACAGGGCCATATTCTAACGTGCAAGTTACTACCATTCTTTGGAAGGGTGTTCAGCAATCACTATGAAGCTATAGAGAACTTTCTTAATTAGCAGCTATCAGGAGCGTGCAGGATTTCAAATGGGTCAGGTCAGTTTTGCTGGGAAAGAGATCAAGAAAGGCCCTCCACATGGGACACAGCTGTGGAGAGCGGGCCAGAAGCAAGCATGGCTGGGGGGCGAACTCGACAAGCAAAGAAATGAGCAGAGGGTGTGTGTGCACGCGCGTGTGCGTGCACATGTATGCAGGCTGGACAGGGGCTGTTGAAGGGAAGGGAAATAGAGCGTGAGCACAAGAAAGGTGGTGGCCTCCGGTAGCAGGAAGAGGGCACACTGAGAGCAAAACTTGCCCTTATTCAGGGCAGGCCCTACATGTCTCATTGAGAGCCTTCCAAACCCGGCCGAGGTTCAAGACGAAGAAGACTCCCCCTGCGCTAGTCAAGACTCTGATTTAGTAGGTCGATGGTGGGGCCCGGCCATTTATCCTTTTAAAATGGCTTTCTGGGTGGCAGCCACTGAGCGTTCATCCACAGAGCTTTTGTAAACATGCCAGTCACATCACTCTTCCATTCCACACACACACACACACACGGGCACACACACACATGTGCACACACCTTCCCTTCCTTTCCTCCCTATCAAACTGCACCTGCTTAACTCTTTTGCACCGATAGCTCTCACCTTCCCTGACCTTATTCTACACCAAGCTCTTTTATTGTGCAATCTCCAGAGCTGGGTTGCTCTTCAGAGCACTCATCTCAGTTTGTAGTTATATACTTAGAAGAAGAAACTCCATGAACATGGCCTATGTTTGTTTCATGGAATATCGATTCCGTCCCAGCACTAGAATAGACCGAAACGAGGTTGATGATGAACACTGTATATGATTTTTATCATTTGTTTTAGCCTGGGTCCCCTGAATATTGGGGGCTGCTAAGGCACTTAAGAGCTCTTTGTTAAGGGGTGCATTTGAAGGGTAGTGAGGACAAAGGAACTGAGACAGCAGAGGGGGAAGGGCAAGCATGCAGGGAGGCGCTGCTGAATCGGCCTCAGCTTTGTAACAAGTGCCATCATGGCTCTGTCTCTGGCAGCCTTCCTGAAAGGCCTTGGAAATTCACGTGTCTCTCTCATGTGCTTCCTAGTGGTCAAAACTCGCTCCATGAGGTGGGTAGTTTCTCCCACTTCTTGATGGTGTTACCAGTAGGGCCCTGGCTGGAGACTGCGGGCAATCACTGCTGCCTAAAGGGCTTCTCAATGCCCGGCCGCGGTTACGGCAGTAAGAGCAGCTGGGCTCTGGGACAGAAGTCAGGAGTCTGATTTTTGCTTGTTCTGCACCGAATGTCATGCTGGATATTTTCAATAGGACTGGACAGGAGAGAATGTCTGGGTGCAAAATTTTAAAATGCTCTCACCTCCAGTGTTGTACAAGCGCCAATCTTGGTTTTCATTTCTCTTAACTACCATGGAAACCTTGATAGGTCAGATCAACATACTTGCATCCCATCTGGAAACCAAAACTAGAGCACATCCAAATTCACCTAGCTAGTCAGCGTGGTTCTTAGAAATTCATCTTTTTAAGTATATCCCTGTTACCACAAATTTAACCCCCCACCAAAAGAGAGTAGATGGGTTTTATCTTTATAAAGTCATTTACACTAGGATCCATCCAAAGAGCAGAGGTCTCTTTATTTTTCTTGTCACTCAGAGTGACACATCCCTACTCTCTACTTCAAAGGACATGACCATCATTTTTAAAGAAAAGCAAACCCCAGGGCATTATGGAACCAAGGGAATTGCCAAGAGTTACTAGGTGGCACAGCGTTATAAATGCTTGGAGAACCCACTTTAGTGACTTAAGGGTCCCCAGGAGAGGATACAGAGTCTAGTCCTCAATCAACTTTCAAATTCTTGGTCATCAGTGAAGTTAAACCACCTACCTGAGTAAATAAACGACTAATGGGAAATCTGAAATTCCTAGGGGGTGTGGGTATCATAGAGCTTTCCCTCTATTTGAGCCCCAGAGGGAAGACTTCCCCTCATAGCCCCACCTTTATCTGTCTGTTTTCCTGGGAAAAGACCAGTGGCAGAAGCAGGATTTGAAGAGATAGCTGGCAAAGCGTAACTCAAGCTTGAGCCATTCTTCAAACCTTGAAAAATCCTTCCTACCCCTTCTGCTCTCCTCCTTTTGATGATTCTTTTAAGAAAATTGTTTGATTCCTTGCCAAGAATCTGGGGTATTTTATTTTATCCAAAAGACTTAGGGTAAGGAGGAGTCACCTGCTTGTTCTGAAGACCACGGCAGCTGGGATCATGCCTCCCGTGTGGCTGGCACCTCTTTGCCTTTGAAGAAGCTCCACACTCCAGTGTCAGCTTCTGCCAGGTGGTGTTCTCTGTGGGTCTTGAGAAAGACCTCCAGGACTTAAGCTGTTTTCAAATGAGATCTAGAATTCCATCCATCTTGTACCTCTGAGGAGTCAGATGGCGGACGTCAGCCACAGTCCCATCTTAACTGCAACGACAGTCAAAGGAAGTATGGAGAGTACAGTGTGGGTTCTTAAGCAGTCTTGGTTAGGGGAGGGTAGGTTTTTCAAGGCTTCCAATTTGGTTCCCATTAGAGTGAACCCCTTCCTCTGACTCAGGAAAGTCAGACCGTCTGTATCTAAATCTGTGCTTGCCACTCACTATGTGACCTTGAACGTGTTGTATAACCGTTTTATGTCTCAATTTCCACCTCTGTAACAGGTGATAATACGGCATCTGTTTTACAGAGGATGTGAGGATCACTAGCACAGGATAAACGGTAAACTCTCGGTAGACAGTGTTACTCAGTGACATTTTTCTATTTCAGTGACCACATAGTGGAGGAAGCCTACAGCTTAGGTATAGAGAAGCCCTTGAAAGGCAGTCGATTTCTTTATGCACACTCATTAAGGAGGGGTAGATTTTGCTTTACAAAAGAATGCAGTACAAGAGAACTTTAAAAGGTGTACTCTGTACTACATTTAAACTATGACTCATGTCTCCAACCTAATTTACACCCTTTATTTAGAAGCACACCTTTTGTTAGAGCAGCACACACCTGCAATATATATTAACAGCAGCCACTGCAGAAACTCAAGTTGAAAAACAAGAAGAAATTGAAGGAACTAATATTAATGGAGTACCAACCCGTGTGCTGGGGACACATATATTGCTTTATTAATTCTCTGAAAGAGTCATAAAAGAAGCTTACTCTGTGTGCCCCTTTTATAGATGAGGACATTAAAAGCAAAAGAAGCAAAATTTTCCAAGTTCAGAAAGCTTGTAGGTGGCAGTGCCATGGTTTGAATCTCTGTGCTCATTTTATGAGACCATGGAACTCTTGACAAAAGCCATCTTTATTCCACGGTCTTTTCCTGTCTTCCCCTAGGAACCCCCTCCCATGAACCAATCCTGCTCTCCTTGAACTCTCACCCAAGGACCCTCCAGGCTTCTCAGGGGTAAAAAATGAGCCTCGTTGGCTCAGGAACACATTCTTTGGGGGTGTGGGAGAACAGCATGATGGAAAAGAGGAAGCTAGGATACAAGGCTGTAGAGCAGTTGAATTAAATTAGCTCCAGATAATGATGTATCCTGAAATGGGAACACATCCATTAATGCTGTTATTATTATCAAGAACACAAATGGCCCACTGAGGATTGATGACAGAATCAACTGTCCATATACTGTGAACCATAAGGAAACAATTGATAGGAAAAACCGCAACGAGGAATGTGGGATGGAATGGATTACGCATCCTCCATGATGAAATACACACACACACACACACACACATAGTCAAGGGGACGGATGCTTGGCATCTGGTTAGTCAATGAGCTGTGAAGGGAGTGAGGCAATAAAGTGAGCAGGTTCCACATTAATATTATAATATGATATGTTTATAGGATGGGAACATTCAAGAGTGATTCCAGCAGCAATGTATAGGAAGTATTTTAATTGAGTTTGTGTTCTGCAACAGAAGCATGGACTTCATCCATCACTCAAAGAAGGGGGTAAGAGGGAGGGGAGATTTTGACCTGTTTGCTTCTATAAGTGGCCTTTGATTTTTTTTTTTTAGATGTAACCTATGCAAGGCATTATTTAAGTTTTGACTATTTGGCCAAGAAGACTGTTTACGAAGACACAAACTTTGGCGGCCCTATATACCCATAGGGCGTTAAAATAAAATATGCATATCTTAATGCCTTTCTGAAACCATCCGCCTCTTCTGGTTCACTGGGGATCCATCTCTGCCTGCATGATCTATGGTGTTATGGACAGAAGGGAGCTCAAGGCAGCCAATTACATCCGTGGAGCAAATCCTGAGAAGAAGAGACGTAACACGGGCTCACGGAATGATTTGCTGCGGCAAGGGGTTCCATTAGCCCAGGAAAGAGGTTAGAGGGACAAAAGGTTCACAGCATAAGGAGGCAGCTGTGCGGAGAGCGTCATGAAGGGCTGCCAAGGGTGAGACAAAGGGGAGCTCTCCACCTGGAAAATGTTCCTCCTGACAGCAGTCTGTTCCAAGTGAAATCGAACGGTTTGCAAAAATGTGCTGAGAATCACAACCGTTTTATGTGTTTGGGATGGGAAGTTATTCGGTGATCAAGTCTCATGCATAGCTTGCAGATGGATTATGAGTATGATCTCTGGGTCTTGATAGGGTTCGGTGGGCTTGCTCTCAGGGCCACACATTCAACAATGGGCATCGTCTCTCCATGCCTGCTCAAGTGAATGGAGCAGAACCTCCCTCCAGGAGCCAACACCCTCTACTGTGAAGCTCTGACTCAGTCTTGGAAAGTAACCTGTACCAGGCTTCTCCGTTAGCCTTCTCCGGTGGCCTTAACTAGGTTGAGGGCTGGAGAACTGCCCTGAGGGTTTTTACTTCCTATTTAGGGAGTGGGGAGGGGATTTCTTCTGCACATCCCAGGGAAAGCCATACGGGGGC